>NW_024039758.1:0-127500 GCF_016077235.1 Cyprinodon tularosa
CGTTCCTTAGTTCTCAGGCTTTTTTGAATGGGTTTATCAGCTCCGAACAAACGAGTGCTGAAGACAAACCTTAAATGGTATCTAAAAAATTCTTTCAGTCTAAGCGAGAGCTATCCTTTGTCTCCGATTGGGGTAACTTTCATGGTGTGGTGACGATGTAAAAAAGTGTATAATTGTCAAAATCTTGATTTTGGGGTTCGGACAGATTTGTTACCCCCAAACAAACCTTGTTCCTAGCTAAATGATAAAAGATATCGACACACTTCCTTCAATGTGAGTGCTAGGAAGGTCTGAGGAACAACTTCAGCAAGGCTCGTGTTGCTACGTCAAACGGTTCCCGAATGGGAGCGATACGAAAAAGTCTGTTTTTTTGAATTTTCACTTCAGATTTTCAGAGAGCTCTCATTGGATTTCTATTGGAGAAGTGTGGACTTCTTCGTGGTCTGGGCCAAACTGTCGGAAAACCGTAAATGCCACACAGATGAGGGTTACATTTCCTGAATCCTGACAAAAATCCCTACGTTTTGATGTAAAATTTATCTAGATAGGGTAAAAAATGAGCGAGTGAGTTGAAGCTGTTCGGCATGAGTGAAATGTTTGAAAACGCTAGAGTGGCACACTCTAGCAGCTGAACATTCCGTCCATAGACTTCCATTATAAATTTGAAAATCTGTAAAAAATGTTTAAAAGTTTGAAGCTTCACTGAAGCAAAACTGTAAAAGCTAGCAAAAAGCCGAGTTAAACAGTAATAGCAGAAAGATACGGAAATATTTTAAAAGTTGAATGGTGTTTCTAGCTGAAAGTATGCAGAAGTAGTTAAAGAGCAAAATAGCAGAAGATTTAGCAGAATTTTAGCAAAATGCCATTCATTTCAATGAAGCAAAAATTTGCAGAAAAAGCAGAATAATTTAAAAAGCAAAAGAGGTAGAAGTACAAAAAGACATAGCCGACATGTCCTAAATGAGCTGAATATTGTGAAATTTGAATGGTTGAAATAGCACAAAGTATGCAGAAGTAGTAGCGTTACAAAAAATGGTCGGAAGAATAAAAATAATAAAAAAAATAAATAAAGAATAAAGAGAAACAGGATCTCAATAGTGTGAATGCCTACAGCATTCACACAATAAAGAGAAACAGGATCTCAATAGTGTGAATGCCTACAGCATTCACACAATAAAGAGAAACAGGATCTCAATAGTGTGAATGCCTACAGCATTCACACAGTAAAGAGAAACAGGATCTCAATAGTGTGAATGCCTACAGCATTCACACAATAATAAATATAAACAGAAAAACAATAAGTGGGAATGCATAAGCACTTGATAAGTTATATAGATTACTGTTCTGTTCACTGTTCAGCTGTTCATAAAGCACTTTACAAAAATATAATTATTTATCTGACCTGGAGCCATAGAAAAATATTTTTTAATTAAGCTTATTTTCTCTTTTGTTTATTACTTAATTTTATTTTCTCTTGATTTTTAAGCCATTCACAGTGGTCCATTTTGATGATAAAGAAGCTAAATCTCATGACAGAACCGTTGCCCCTACCATAAAATCAGCCCTTTGATCATGTTAATTTGAAAACATTCTCTTTCATAAGATAAAAAAAATAAATAAATAAAATGCCACAATTTGTGCCCATTTTGTTAAATTATGCCTAGATCACAGTTATTCTAGCTCTACCCACGTGTGTTGAACATCTGTTCTTCAGCTGTTTTAGCTTTTTTCTTACTCCTTTCTTACCGTTTAGTTAAGAGGTTTAATTGAAAGAAAAGACTAAGGCTTTGTTGGGATGGACGGGGATTTTAAAGGTGTTATGCACTATTAACTTGTCAAAAGTTTTATTTTATTTTTTCAACAGAAACCAGGCATAATAAAAGCTTCATTATGGGTCCTACTGGATTATGTGTTACCTTTATATATAACAAAAGATTACCTTAGACTTGATAAACTATGGAAATATTCTTTATAATTTTATTATCTATCTGGGCTTTATAAATGATGTAGCTTTTTTTTTTTATACTTGTGTTTGTGACTTTTTTTAACCCAAACAATTGTATTTTTGTCATCTGTAGAGCAAACCTTTCCTTTTCCTGTTCAACTAGGTCTGTCCATAGATCAGTAAATTATTTCAGTATCCTCATAGTGTATATGCACTAATGGTGATTCTGGAAGGTGAAATATGTAATGGTGTGAAACAGTTGCACAGACACTGGCCTTCAGCTTCTTTCATTGCTACTATTCTCTTTGTGTAGAGCTTTCTCCTGGACTTGCAGCGCTCACAGTGAGCTGTGATTCTGGGAATCTGGGCTCCATATCCCGGGTCCAGCTGCTCCTCTTGGATCGTCCAGTTCAAGAGACCACTTTGGAGGATGCTTTTTCCCCCGTTCAGGAATGGTCTGACCTGACGGCACCATACGACAGCCCTGAGTGGATTTGGACAGGTAAATGTTGGCAGGAAAAAAAAAAAAGTTTAATCTGATATCTTCAAGTAAATGTACGGAAGAGGATTAGGGCCACTGGAAAAAGAAAAAGTTAACTGATTTTTAAACTTTATTTCAGTTTAATATGGGGAAAAAAGTCAGAATTCTGACTTTTTTCTCAAAATTCTGACTTTAATCTTAGAATTCTGATTTTAATCTCAGAATTCTGACTTTTTTCTCAGAATTCTAACTTTAATCTCAGAATTCTGACTTTTTTCTCAAAATTCTGACTTTAATCTTAGAATTCTGATTTTAATCTCAGAATTCTGAGAAAAAAATCAGAATTGTGAGATTAAAATCAGAATTCTAAGATTAAAGTCAGAATTCTGATTTTTTTCTCAGAATTCTGACTTTAATCTCAGAATTCTGACTTTTTTCTCAGAATTCTGACTTTAATCTCAGAATTCTGACTTTTTTCTCAGAATTCTGACTTTAATCTCAGAATTCTGACAGATAACAATGTTAGCATCAAGCCATAGCCATGTCTGTTTTAGAGACTAGCTCTCTTGTTTTAATGACCTTCTGCTCCTCCATTAATGAGGGGACCCCTCGGGCACGTAAAAAGTCGCCTAGTTCCATCATTTTCCACCTATGTGTCACTGGCCACCTCAAACAACTCACATCTTTGTCAGTGAAGCTGAGTGCTCCCACATATCTTCCATCAGGGTGCCCATCGACATTGACATCCAATATTCTGAGAAAAAAGTCAGAATTCTGAGATTAAAGTCAGAATTCTGAGAAAAAAGTCAGAATTCTGAGATTAAAGTCAGAATTCTGAGAAAAAAGTCAGAATTCTGAGATTAAAGTCCGAATTCTGAGATTAAAGTCAGAATTCTGAGAAAAAGTCAGAATTCTGACTATTTTTCCCCATGTTAAACTGAAATAAAATCTAAAAATCAGTTAACTTTTTTTTTTTTTTCCAGTGGCCCTAATCCTCTTCCGTATAAATGAGTTTAATACACACAAATTATTTATTTTTTTTTTTAAAGAAGCCTAAATATAATATCTATGTTTAGCTTTCCTTTGCAGAGGAGCCTCCCTTCAGGGGTGTTGTATAGGCAAGGCATTTGCATTTCAGTACTGAGACAATTCAAAGTGCTTTACATGAATTCAACAGTAAAATTGAAGGGAAATAAAAGAAAGTAAAACATTTTTTTTTATTATTAAATAAGCTTTTTAAGCTGGTAAAAAGGTTGGGCCACAAGCTTAAACTAATAACATCACAGTAAACAGTTAAACTTCAACAGCCAAGGCCATTCTAAACAAATGGGTTATAAACTTTTACTTAAATTAGCTCAGTTGTCTAGATATAGAGGGAAGAAAAGAAGATTCCATACATACATACATAGCATAAATATTAAATGTCAATTAAATTATTATATTTTGGTTTTATGTTTTTCTTTTTTTTAAGTTTAGACCAAAGGTAAGCATTAACGAACAGCGCCTTGAAAATGCAATTATAACCATGCTGCTTAGAAAGAATAATATCATGTTTTTTAATAAAAGCAAAGAGAGAAAACAGAGGAAAATACTAAAAACAAGACATTTTTTATTTTCATGCCAGTTTCGCTCCAAAAGAGGTGGGCAGACTGCAGTGAGTGTTAACTTGTTGGCTTAATGTCAACAATAAAATAACATACTAGGTTAGCTAAAGACTAAATAGCAGTTAATCACTTAAGATAAATATTTAGCAAGATAATCATACATTTAAATAAGCTTTCCCTGAGCATTTTACTACTCTTAACAATAGATGAGTCTAAGTCAGCAGCTGCCCTGACTCTGGAACCCAACATAAATCCTCCTCCATGTCCCACTAAAGGGCAAACGTCTTTAATGACAGGACGGTTAGCATCGTTTTAGGTAGTTTAAGGAAAAAGAGGAACAAAACTGCTTTTGTTCTTTTTACCATTATAGAGGGAATATTTTTGGAAACAAACTCAAACACGCCTTTTATCTAAAACGATCTTCGTGAAATAACGATAAAAAACATTATATTATTATAATATATTAAGATATCAAGGATATTATAAATTTAAATAATGCAGTTGATGCTATTGTTTGTTTTTGTTTGTTTAATAAATTTGCAAGCTAAAGGCTCCAGGTGAGTCTGGATTGGCAACAGATCAGTAACAGATGTTCAACGGCATATCTGAGTTTTTATCTTTTTATCTTCTTTATAAAAACAACTTTCACTTTTTGAGATGATTGCGTTAATTCATTTTACAATGCATTTTGATTGAGAAGTTGTATATTTTAGGTTATTCGTTTTTAGGTTTTAATCTTTGCATAATTTTAACAACAATAGTTCATTTCTTAATCGTAACTCTTAAAGAGTGTAAAACATGGTCTTGTGCACACTTTCTATGATCTTGTTTAAAATAGTGATTTGCAAACTGTATGATAAATGTTGGATTAGCAGTTTGCTGGAAGATTTAACTTTGAAAAGCAAGATGACATCAAGCCCATTTTTTGCAAATTTTACGTTTTCGTCACGGGTCCCAAAAATGCCTGGTGGGGTGCAACTGCTATTCTGACTCACTTTGACACACATAGATCCCTTCATATGTAGAAACGGTCACTGACATGACTGGAAGGCATCAGACAGGTGTGTTTGTGTGCAAATCTGTTGGAGAAAATCTATTTGACTTAAGGGGGAAAAACATGACTCTCTGATTTCTGAGCGACCTTTATGACACTGAGCGGCTTTTTTCTTTTTACAAGCAGCAGAACAGACTGTCAATCAGCCGCATGCCTGCATGCTCTTAACCGCTTCTGTCTCGAAGGTGCGGCCGCTCATAGGAGAGGTATACGGGGATATCAGGATGTGTCATATTAATAAAGATCAAACTGCTGCAGTGGATCATTAACCGGGGAACTCCAACCCAGATAGCAGGAGACACTTTAAACCAATCACAGCACACATAACAACGGATAAGAGGCGAAGAGTGTGTAGATCACTCAATTAGTTCATCGTCTGTTGTTTAAAGGCTGATAAGGCAGCAAAGAGGAGATAAACAGAGCAGGAGTTTGAAGGTTCCCTTCAGCTGAACAAGAAATCCCTCAAATCAGTCACAAATAATTCTTATTTAATATGTTTTTTTTGTTAAATTACTTTTAAACCAATAAAATAAGGGAAAAAAACAGTGTGATATTTTTTTGCTATGTTTGTCTTGTTTTAACTTGCACATATACTTTATTGCATGTTGCATATCCAGGTAAATCTGTTTCACCTTAAAATCTGCAGCTCTCCCTACTTCTCTTTGTGCTCTGTTTAAAAAGATTTATGAACCTCTTTGCTGATATAATGATGCCAGAAACAAAATTTCAAGATATGTAGAAGCTCTGCAGTCTGATTCTGTCTGTTCAATCAGAAAACGTGTTAATTTTAACCTGTAAATGTGAGTCATGATTCTCTGAGAAGCCAAGCTTTTATCGTAAAGAACATAACATTTAAACTATATTTTCTCAAGCTTCTTGCATTATAATACTAACTTGTATAAACTTACAAACTTTTGCCGTTTTTGTGTAAAAAGCCCTGCATGTCTAACAAATGGATTTTTCTGAGGCATCTCTAATTTTTTTTTTTTTACCTTTACTTAAACATCAAAGTAGCTGCCAGTTAAATTCACTGAGTGCTGCTGTGTGTCTCTCCTCCAACCACGTAGCTACTTTGTATGCTCAACACTAACTCAATATGCAGCAAGTGAACAAAAAAAGAATCCTATTACTGCTACTGTTTTACTGTTTCTTCCCATTTTGTTTCAGATCAACCACAAACTTTACTACATTTTACGTCCAGATATTCTTCTCAGATGCATCCAGGCTCTGTCAGATCTTTTCAGACCCATTCATCATTTTGCTTCCAATTAATTCTAAAATATTTGCTCTGATTCAGGATTAAAAGTCCCAAATAAAATTCATGGGAGTTTGTGTCGGGGTTAAATTAGTTGAAGAATACTTTGAGCAAGATTGAATATTTATTGTTGTAAAAATGTTGACGTATACAAGAAAAAACATCCCCCTAATTAGAGTAAACGCTACCTTTTATTGAGAAGACGTTTTAGTGAACCTTTTTTGTTTTTCTCTTTAAAGACCTTAGTATCTTAAAGGCACTTAAAGGATATGTGATGGTCATCATAGTTTTCTTTTCAGGCATCCATGAATATTTACAGTGCAACTTAATGGGTCTGATTTTACTTAAAGCTTATTTTCTCATCAGTCTTTTTTAACAATATCTGCAGCTGGGTTGCAGACAGGTGCTCCTCTGTTGCTCCACGTTTTACCATTATGTGCAAAATACACCCACGAATGCCTTGTTGCCTGCTGCAGCACAACTGTAAACAGAAGCACTTCCTCTGCCACTGTCGCCCTGATGACGATTTCTCTGTGTTTTTGGACAGGTCATTCAAGATCTCCCACAGCTGGCAGCGGCTCTGAAAGGTTCAACTCTGCAGGCAGTTTTCAGGGAAATAAATGGGTGAGTGGCTCGGCCTCGACTTTCTCTGTTCATATCTTGCACCTTCTTAAAAAAACACACAGGTACGAAGTCTTATTACATAATCACATCAAAACATGCAAATCCTCCCACTCACAGATGTGCACTGGTGCGTATTTGCAACCGTTAGTCTGGGCAAACGAGCCACATGATTGATTGTGGGGCAATATAACAGGGGACACGCGAGTGCAGCAGGTGTGTGGTTAATCAGTCATGGGTCGCAGGAGGGGCAATGCATGGCGTTAAACACAGCCTCCTGGGCCGGTCAGAGAGAGGTGGGTCAGGATGGTGGGCTTCAATTGGAGGATGCACCAGCGAATGGATCAGGAGGGGTCAGCCACTGTCCTGCTGTGGAATGGGTGGAAGTATTCAGCGAGGGTTCAGATTAATCTCTTTATGACAGAAGAGAGAGGGCCTCTGAAAAGCCTGAATGAGTTTGGTAACCCCCCCTAAATATTTTGCATAAATCAAATGTTTGTATTTGATTATTTCTATTGAAGAGAAATCCAGGAAGCTCCACATTGTTTTGACTAAATCTTGTGGGGAAATGTAAAACATAACCACAGACCAGATGTTTACATTTATGAATGAACAGTATTGTTGGAAGGAAACCATAGCAGTGAATTATCTTTAGCTAATTTGAGCATATTTGTGACAGAAAAAATATTGGTACATCTAAAAAAATAAAAAATAAAAATTGAAAACTGTATAAAAATTATATTTTTACAAGTCATCTCAGACACCATATTCAATATACTGTTGTTTGTCTGCTCTATAACACTGGTATTACACCAATATTATTTTGTTATAGAAAAGAGGCATAAAAATAATATATAAGTAGGGTATAGAGAACATACGAACAGAATTATTTTTTTCTGTTTTTCTATTTAAATTATTTATTTAGTTGAGCTTCAGACTTTGATATTAATGTATAAGCACAGGGAGGGAGGGAAATGAGCTTACCTGAACGTGAGGCTCTCTCTAAGAGTGAGAGGAAGGTTGCAGGTGCCACCAGAAGGTACTTAATTTTACTGAGACGTCGGTAATCTAGAGTGGGATCCCCCCATTTATCCAGGTTGGCACCATAGGATTGGGCAGAGTTAAATTGCATATCGGGCAGAGTTAAATTACCTGTAGATATTGGGAAAGGTTTTGCAGTTCTATGGTAGTAGAACTAAAGGCAAGGTTCTGGGGAATTGTCAACTGCCCAAGGAGAAATTTTTGATCAAATGCTAACAGCTTTAAAGATAATTAGAAATCAAATACTGGAAAATTAGCTCAAACAAAGTCCTCTTCTTCTCCATTAAAAAAAAAAAAATCATCAAATAAATAAATGTAATCTAACAAAAACTTCCAACTGTCTTGTTTTGTTTCTACATTTTTTATTTTATTTTATTTATATATTTTTTTTTTCCTACTTGCTTTGATTCTGTTTTATCTTCCTGTATTTTAATCATGTAAAGCACTTTGCATTGTCTTTGTACTGAATTGTGCTATACAAATAAATTTGCCTTGCCTTACCTTACCTTTTAGAAATCTGACATTTTTTCTAATTTGGTCTAATGTGACGTTCTAATTTTCAGATACGCTGAGTTTTTTGTTTTCTTGAGCTAGAAGCCATAGTTATCCAAATGACAAGAAGGAGCATATTTAATGAGAATATTTAATGAATTAATCTCTATAAAATAACTGTGTCTTAAATGACCAACAAAATGTTTTGCACTTTTAAGCAATATTCTAGTTTTTTTAGATGGACATTTAGGACCTGAACTGAATTATTATCAACTACACATGGTAGCCATTTAGTTTTTTTTTTTTTTTTTTTTTTATACACAGATCAGGAAATGTAAAAAGAAGACTATAGCTTTCAATGCATTGTACTGTGGTAATCTGGCTAAAGAAAGTAATAAGTAGATCCCAAACTAATAGAAGATATTAAGACGCAGAGGATTCAAATGGATGAAATATGATTTGAAAATCAATGTTTTAAAGCAGCTTTTAGATCAGATTTGATCTGATCTTCCTAAAAAAAGTGTCAGTCCCAGGATTCACTTTGTCACCTGTTATATTTACAGTTATTTAGTAAAAAAAATTACATTTAGGCACATATTATTCTAATTATTGTAAGATGTAGGTGATAAATTATTCTAATTTATCCAAAAACCTTGTTTTTGATAAAAAAAAAAAAAAAATTGATTTTGAATTCTATATCCTCTCATTAATCAGTGGGGGAAACTTAAACACTCACCTAATTTAAAGTAATCCACGCCTATTTTACATACCCAAATGGAAAAGCAAATAACTGAGGAACTATAAGCCCAAATTACATGTGTGATACATCATTTGAAAGCTAAAACATTCTATTTTTCTTTATTTGCTGAATCAATTCAAAGTTGTTTTTTTTCTTCTCGAAAATAAGGTCTTTTTTGAACAGCAGTAATAACGACATGCTTGAGAGTCTCATTTTATTACATTTGCTCTATATCATGTCAACCACAAATGCAGAGAATATCAGACATTTAGCTACAACAGTTCCAGAGCTGTGGGGCGTTGAACTTTTGGTGTCACCAGCATCTCCAAACCTCTGCAAACCAGCCAAATTGTGCCAAATGCTTTTACTCAACTATTTCCCCCTTAGAATAACACTGAAGCATTTTGATGGCCACAAAACATTTATGAAGCAAGTATTTTCCAATTTTTTTCATAAACAGTGTATATAACAAAATTTTTCATCTATAAACCTAAAATAACATAAACATCTATAGAAAATAGTGAAACTGCTGCTTTTCAGGCTAAAATAAGCCACAGTGCCTTTTCTGAGCTGTATTTTGTTTATTTGGCCTTAGGCATTGTAATAAAACATAAGCAGCGTCCAAACTTCAAAAATATCGGAGCGTTGTTAGTAAACAGCTTTGAACTTTATGCACTTATCCAGCCTTAGCTGTGTGTTTCACTTTTACACAAGCCAGTAACATGGCTCTGCTTTATGCAACCCAGAAATGTCTACCCTTCTTTGAAAACTTTTTTTAATTTGCTACAAAGCCAAACAGCTCGCGGGGTCTTAACCAATGACAGCAGGACTCTATGAGGTGTAATATCGCTCTACTCGGTGCGTCATTGGCTCACAGGCAAGGAGAGCTTGTGAGGCTTCATTGGCTGTCCCTGACTCAAACCAAATCATACATTGATGCGGACACTTTTGTCTTGTAGGTAGGAAGACGATGTAAAAAAAAAAAAAAAAGAAAAAAACATTGCAGGCTAATCCTTCAGGAACTAAGCCTTATTAACCAAATGCTAAGCATTAACTATGACCCGCTAACTTCTCTATGTGGCAATTTTCTCATCATGGAATGTTTTTATTACAAATATGCTGAAATACTTTTAATCTATTTACCTTTATGGACGAATGGAAATTAAACAATTGAAGATTGGATTTTTTAAAACAGCTTCTGGACAGCTAACCATGCAGCTATATCTGTGTAAATTGTGCTTTGGTGTTTCGCGGTGTCCATAAAATGAACTTGCTAGTTGAAACGTGGAGAATCTAAGATTTTAACGATGTAAATATGTCTACATTGGTAAAAAATGTACCGTTTTAGTTTTCCTGTTTTCTGAGTTGTTAGTTGTAAACTGTCAGGTTGGGTGGAGGCTTTGAGGAGTAGGAACAGATGAGTTTGTGATGATTTAATGAAAGTACAAGATGAACAGAGGCAAACATCCAAAATACAAAAATACTGAAAACCAAACAAGAACCAATAAATGTCAGGGAAAATCCATTGACGAAGCAAGAAACTAGAAAGCAGGTAAACGACTTCAACAACACACCAGAAACCAGCACTAATTGAACTTTCTGCTGCTCTTTCAAGCCCAGAAACATTATCTTCACCTGTGTAGGCTACACAGGTTCTCCCCAAAGATCCTCTCTGTAGGGAGATTCCTAACTCGCACTCACTAACACACAGGAACCCTGACATAAACGCTATAAATACGGTCGCAGTCGATCGGGTGGATTTTGGTAATTGTAGCTGTCAAACCCTTAATGTAATTTCTAGGCAATGTTTTGATTTATGCTGAAAAATTTGCTCCTAATCAATCCTAACTAACCTAATCTTTATCTCCCGACAAAGTTACTACACTATATTATACTGAACTAATGAATCAAGCTCCAAAATATAAAAATATTAGTTCCAGCCAGAAGAAGTGTGATTTAAAGGTTGTTTTAGGTTTAAATATCTAAATGATCCACGTTTTAACTCCTTTTAAAGATGTTTTTAAAGTTTGGCTAATGATTAAAACCATGACTCCTGAACCTCCTGAGGCCTTCTTCACATTAGCGACCCATTTCTCTCTGAAGTTTTTCTTCTTTGACCAACAATATTCTAAAATTTATTTTTGCAAAGGGTTAATAGATGCATGTATATTAGCTGGGGAGTGTTGGCGTAGTGGTTAGAGCAGTGCACTGTGCTCTGAGAAGGATGCAAGTACCTGTCATGGTTTTATCTAAAGCTCGGACCCACATGCAGAGAAACCAATTCAGAGAGACCAGGGGAAAAGGTTTAACAGATTTTATTGAAGAGATGAAGCACGGTGCAGTGTTGCTCTGAACTCTGCTCAGCCGGAACTAGAGAGGATCTGATTGTAGACTCACATTTCCAGAGAAGTTGTAGAATCTTTGACTCCAATCTGTGTGTTGTATTCAGTGTTAGTCTGATTCGGTGGAGGGCGGAATAGGGTTTACCCAGAACACGGTCGGTTGTAGGTGAACGGAGAAACTGACTGCCACTCAGATTTCCTGCGGTACTTGAACAGGTCGTAGTGGAGACGATTCCCTTGCTCAGTGTGTAAACTCAACGTCCTCTCTGGGAAACTGGATCCAAACCTCCAGTTTGAATCCCCAGCACAGTTTGAGGCTCAGTTGATCCCTCCAGGGAGTGAAGGTCCTAAATATCCAGTTTGCAGGATGACTTCCTGCCAAGAGGCAAAGACAAAAAACAAAGTTTAAACTCAGGTTGACAAGAACTCAGTCTTATTCAGCAAAAACTCAGCTTGGTTAGAGTACCCAAAATTGGCAAACACTCTGACATCGAGGTAGTGGCAATCAGCAGCTTAAGAGCACTCCGTTAACGAGGTAACCATCAGCAGGAGTGTGA
The DNA here is from genome assembly GCF_016077235.1 of Cyprinodon tularosa. Lineage (NCBI taxonomy): Eukaryota > Metazoa > Chordata > Actinopteri > Cyprinodontiformes > Cyprinodontidae > Cyprinodon > Cyprinodon tularosa. The sequence goes on from NW_024039758.1 coordinate 12,132, forward strand.
GGAGGCGGACCAGAACCAGGCGCCTCCTGTTGGAGGAAGGGAGACAAACACAAAAAAACAAACACACAGACTGGAGCCCTGATAGTACTCAGTTTGAACCCCACAGCTTCCACTTTGGGTTCCTGAGCAATACCGTAAACCCCACACTGCTCCCCAAGAGGATGGGTTAAATGCAGAGAGTGAATTTCGTTGCTTTGTACTCGTGACAATTTTAATGACAATACAGTTGAATTTCAAAGTCTAATCATTCTGCTTTCATATGCAGGTAGAAGTGCTAACGTCAGTCAGAGCAGACCCTGTTACCTCTGTTCACTATTGAAATTTACACTCACCGGCCACTTTATTAGGTACACCTGTCCAACTGCTCGTTAACACTTAATTTCTAAGCAGCCAATCACAAGGCGGCAACTCAGTGCATTTAGGCATGTAGACATGGTCAAGACAATCTCCTGCAGTTCAAACCGAGCATCAGTATGGGGAAGAAAGGTGATTTGAGTGACTTTGAACGTGGCATGATGGTTGGTGCCAGAAGGGCTGGTCTGAGTATTTCAGAAACTGCTGATCTACTGGGATTTTCACGCACAACCATCTCTAGGGTTTACAGAGAATGGTCCAAAAAAGAAAAAACATCCAGTGAGCGGCAGTTCTGTGGGCGGAAATACCTTGTTGATGCCAGAGGTCAGAGGAGAATGGCCAGACTGGTTCGAGCTGATAGAAGGGCAACAGTGACTCAAATAACCCCCCGTTACAACCAAGGTGGGCAGAAGAGCATCTCTGAACGCACAGTACGTCGAACTTTGAGGCAGATGGGCTACAGCAGCAGAAGACCACACCGGGTGCCACTCCTTTCAGCTAAGAACAGGAAACTGAGGCTACAATTTGCACAAGCTCATCAATATTGGACAATAGAAGATTGGAAAAACGTTGCCTGGTCTAATGAGTCTCGATTTCTGCTGCGACATTCGGATGGTAGGGTCAGAATTTGGCGTCTACAACATGAAAGCAGGGATCCATCCTGCCTTGTATCAACGGTTCAGGCTGGTGGTGGTGGTGTCATGGTGTGGGCATATTTTCTTGGCACTCTTTGGGCCCCTTGGTACCAATTGAGCATCGTTGCAACGCCACAGCCTACCTGAGTATTGTTGCTGACCATTTCCATCCCTTTATGACCACAATGTACCCAACTTCTGATGGCTACTTTCAGCAGGATAATGCGCCATGTCATAAAGCTGGAATCATCTCAGACTGGTTTCTTGAACATGACAATGAGTTCACTGTACTCAAATGGCCTCCACAGTCACCAGATCTCAATCCAATAGAGCATCTTTGGGATGTGGTGGAACTGGAGATTCGCATCATGGATGTGCAGCCGACAAATCTGCGGCAACTGTGTGATGCCATCATGTCAATAAGGACCAAACTCCCTGAGGAATGCTTCCAGCACCTTGTTGAATCTATGCCACGAAGAATTGAGGCAGTTCTGAAGGCAAAAGGGGGTCCAACCCGTTACTAGCATGGGGTACCTAATAAAGTGGCCGGTGAGTGTATTTGATGGCTCTTTCCCTTAAGTGTCTGATTAGGCTGCACGATAACATAAAACCAAAAAAGCTGACATGCCTGCCACTGTCAAAACTTTATGGTTCATCTAATTTAATTTCATAGCCTGCAGATAATATTTGGCTTGGTGCAATAATTTCCCTGGATACAGAAATACCAGATTGACCTGACAGAATGTGTAGAAAATAAAGCTGATGTTATTGTTATACAGAACATTTTCTCTGTTTTTCTACAGAATCAGTCTGAAGGAGATTCTGGGTCGCCGTCATCTTGCATCATAGACCTGAGTCCATCCTTAGAAACACCCAGATCCTCAGATTCCTCCATCCAGTCAAACCTTGGTAGGTTTTTTCTTTATTTTCGTCCTGAAAGCACATTTGTCACTGTATCTCCTCAGTGCTGAGGCCTCCACTGCAGAGCTTAACAACAATACTTAATCAATGCAAGAACCCATCTTCACCATTAGCGTTTGATCCGATAAAAGCCTGGCGAGACCTTGTCAGTTCTGCTTTACTAGGAGCCATTGTCTCCTCACTGTCAGTGCTGTGTTTGGTGTTCCATTGCCTCCGGTACACTTAAGCCTGCTAATCCTTGCAAGGGCCAGCTGGCCTGTCCAGTTTCCCGTCACCTTTACAACCGTCTAGTGTAGATTCATGAGCAATGGGTCCTCAGCAGCATTTACAGTATGAACCACTAACCCTGGAAATCTCTCCCTGCTGCTATCATTCAGCCACATCAATCTGACCATTACCACTTTCTATTTATTTTCCTCCAGCTTGACCAGGATCAGTCATTTTGCTCTGACTCTAATGATGCGTGTTTCTGCCTGCTGTGTTTCTGCATCCATCATACTTGAGATGAATGTGTGTTAGTTTCACTTTGCAGCTAAAATGTTAGATCACACGAGCAGTGATGCAGAAATGCTTCGTGCCCAGATATTTCTGTGTAGCATGAAAAAGAGTAAAAGCCAAGGTCAAATTTATTTGAAAAACATATCGGAAAAAAGAAAAACATACCCCAGGACTTTACAGTTAGATTCTGATTATGAACGAGATACATGAAAATAAATATAAATCTGTCAGTAGTTATTTGAATTTAAGAGAAACAATGACAATGTAAGAGGAGGACTTTGAGCAGAAGTCCTACATTAAATTATGTTTTAATAAAAAAAAAAAAGAACAAGAAAGCAGTCAGATGTCAGCATATGTGCAGCACCATCCTAACGCTGCTAGTGGCAGCATCATGTTGTGGAAATTGGAAGAGACTGGTGCATTTCACCAAATGGATAACATAAGAATTACGAGGAAATGTTAAAGCAATTTTTGAAGACCATTAGCACACCCCCAAATTAGATACAATGCAGTTTAAGGACAACAAAGGCTACGTCATGGAGTCACGATTCAAATAAAACTCCGATCCTATAGAATATCAGCTCAGAGACCTTGAAATAAAACTAATCAATTATACACATCAAAGCAAAATGTGTTCCCTGAATTTAAACCATCCTTTATGGAGCAGTGGGAAGAAATCTGTAGGTAAACGCTAAGCCAATGTCAGCTGTTTATATTCAGGACTGAACACAGGGGACAGTACACCACATGACCAGTTATGTGTTAAAAAAGAAAGGAAATGCTTCAGATTCAACTGTCTGAGTCCTCTATCAAAAATATTACTTACTGTATTAAAGGTATAGTGGCGTTTGTTTTTGCATCATCAAAATAAGTGGTCCTCTTAATTGTCAATCACTCAGGTTATATGTTTACGTAAGGCCGTCCTATGTGCTCGTCCCCATTTTCACTTACCGCTGGTGAGTCTGACATAGTGGGAATTTGCACTTCTTTTGGAAAGTAAAGCGATGCACACATCAGCTTTAAAAAAGAGCATGCACGAGTAGAGATTGGCTCTTGCATGAGTTTGATAGGCGTTCCCTCTCAGGAGCGAGTGCAGGGTTGTTCATTTGCATTTTTTTTAAAGTGGAGAGGGCGGCTCTTTTCAAAAATTTGTGAAGATCTTCCACACTACCTTTAAGATAATACTGTTTCTAGGATAGTTTCAAATAAAACAACATTTTGACTTCTCTGTAAATGATCTAAAAAAAAACAAGATAAAGTTTCTTACTCTAACAATAAAAGACTAAAATACTTGTGAGATGCTTGACCAGGCACTGCAACATTGTGTGGAGGGGGTTGGCATCAGAGATGGGAAGTAACGAAGTACAAATACTTCGTTACTGTACTCAAGTAGATTTTTCTGATATTTTTACTTTACTTTACTACTTATTTTTATGGCGACTTTTTACTTCTACTCCTTACATTTTTACACAAATATCTGTACTTTCTACTGCTTACATTTAAAAAAAATGGCTCGTTACTTTAGTTTTGAATCATTTCAATGGAGTTACCGTTATTATTTTTCACGTCATCAATACCAAATTCAATCTAATTGGATGGGAATCTACGTTGCATTTGACGCACCACTACAAGATGAATCGACAGATTCTGTGGTATTCATTCCCGGCAAATCATTTCAGCTTGGTGGCGGTGGTGTTAGCATAGTAGTATGGACGACGAGATGATTGAAAATGAACACAACGGAGATCTAGTCCTATTGGCAGACATCCATTTAAAATGTAGGCAACGGCATGAAAAAAGTGGTTTCTACTTTTACTTTTATACTTTAAGTAAATTTACAAGCCTGTACTTTGTTACTTTTACTTGAGTAAAGAAGTTTAAGCAGTACTTCCACTTTTACCAGAGTATTTTTTAACACAAGTATCTGTACTTTTACTCAAGTACGGAAAGTGAGTACTTTTGCCATCTCTGGTTGGCATTATTGTGTCATCATTGGCATGTGCACCCCTTTGGCCCTAACCTGACTCCGCCAGATGGATTTGCTCCGCATATCCATCTGGAAACCTTCGGTTGAAGTAATTTTGGGAAGGGGCGAAAATACTGGTTAGCTGATTGGCCTATGTTGGTGATAGACGGGCCCAATAAACCAATCAGATCCACGAAGCATATGACGTAACAGCCAGGCTACTCTTGCCGAAACCAGTCGGGAGAAGAGCAAAAACATCTTTTCCTCTGAGAAAAGCCTCCAGAGCAGTGTTTTGCTCTTCTTTCAGTGAAGAAATACTCTGTAATTCCGATAAAACTTGCTCCATGGCCACGCTAACGCTAGTTTCATCGGCTGAAGCCGCCATGTTCTTTAGACTGAACTGTCGCGCTTCTCGTCGCATCACACCTCAACCCGCCTCAAAGCCAACGCTGATTGGACGTTCGTTTGGTGAACGGCTCCAAATTTGTTCAACCGAGAGTCTCCAGACTGATTAGCGAGTGAAACCTTGAAAGCTCGCGAGATCAGGATGGTCTCGCAAGGCTACTTTGACCCTGCTCTCTACTGGGCAGATATCTTTACATTTAAGGGAAACCTCTTCCAGGACAGTACAACTTTTTTCTCTTTTTTAATGCTTTTTTGTACTATATACCCTCTTTTATTGTTGTCTGTTGTATTTTTTATCTTTAATGCCATCTTGCATTAACTTTGTAATGATAGTTGGTGGTGATCCTCGGGTGGTGGCTGATGGATCTACAGTTACTTGACCCGAACGCTTTCAATAGGATTTTTGTACGTATTTTCCAAAAATTAGCTCAAACATATATTGCTTCCCTATTGCTGAGAACACAAGAGAACCACAATACACTGATATTTATATTTATAAATATCAGTAAATATAAATGTATAAATTTATACTTACAAATCTGCGACTCTCCCTGCTTCTCTCTGTGCTCTGTTTAAATAGATTTATGAACTTCTTTACTAATATAATGATGCCAGAAATGAAATTTTCAAGATATGTAGAAGCTCTGCTGTCTTATTCTGTCTGCGGATGTCTTGGGGAGAGTTATTTGCCTACATGTAATAAATGCTTGCATACCATATAGAATAAATTATGAACTGATTAGTTTGTGACTTCAGCTCGTTGGCCATAGGAAGACTTGGATATTACAAAAAACGAATATCTTCAGAACAGCTCCACTGTTATGGGTGAGCAGAACATGATGTAGCCTAATAACATCAAATCAAGGGCCCAATGTAAAAAAAAAAAAAAAAAAAAAAAAAAAACGGTGTTCCCCTTTAAGTAACAGGTGTGTACTTTTGACAACACTGCTCAAATCCATGTTCAGCACATTTCTTTACCTCCAATTTTAGGTATAGAAGGTGAAGTAACTTGACTGCATCTTCTTGTTAAAGGTGCATAATGTAAACAGATTATCCAGAAAAATAAGTGGGTTCCTTTTTTAGCTTTAACACACAGCTTTTTTTCAGCAACACATTTTAAAACCAAGTCATCACTAGTTTCAATACCCTGCAGAAATTATGCGAACCTGGAGAAAGAGACATCAACCGGAGCACCCCTGTGACCGCTTCTAAGCATTGAGCTTTTAGAGGCCAAAGGCATGGTCACCCTCTGGAGGAGGGGGTCATCGACAGGGCGTGGGGAGGTCACTATTGAGGTCATGCTGCCTCTAAAAGATGCCCAGTGTGTGGCGTGTCTTTGTGTGGAAAGGTGAAGATTGTTCGCTCAGAAGGTGTGAAGAGTTCAGCCCCTCAATAAGGCTGCTGGGCAATGCTCAATTCAAATTAGACCTCAGTCTCTAAGCTGCTAGTAAAAGGAAAGAACCCAATGAGGAATGGATTAAGCTTAAAAGTTAAAATACAAAGAATAATTATTTTAAAGGCTCCTCTTGTTTTCATATTTACTGAAATATGAAGATTCATATTTTTAAAATAAAGGAATTAACTCGAACGAGCTATAATTTCACTGCCGTGAGTCGCTTTCTTTGGATCGATGGAAGCTGTTTGAGTGATCAGAAGATTAAAGAAACCAGCTGCGATAAGTTGCTGCTCCCCAGCCAACCCCATGATAACCGCTTTGTCCATGTTTGCTCATCGGCCATTCATAGCTGAAATAATCCCCCCCCCCCCCCCCCCCCCCCCCCATATTTGTTTCATGGTTGTTAGTCCTCAGATTGATCACTCCCTGCTCGGTTTAGCATTCAGCTGCTTACTGAAGACGTCACCGTCCGAATGAATGTAGCGATGTGCGGGGCAGCTAATCTGAAATGACCCTGCTGAGTTGTTCCGGGGAAGCTGAGGAAGCTACGGGACCGATTAGGCTCCTATAAGAGAGATGATTCTTGTAGAGATTAGTCATGTAGTGAGCAAGGATCGTTTCCCCCCCCAGAGGACCACACACTGACAGTGTAGCCATGTCACTATTGTCCCTAAGCCACCACCATAGTGAACTCGCAGGCTATTGTCTCAGAAATCCTCCAACATATCCCCCAAAACCTGGAGTCAAGGCCCATGATTGGCACTTGTCAGCGCTGATAGAGAGGGTGACATGTTGGAGAAAGGCATCAATGAAGAAGGCCTGAAAGGAAAATCCCCTAACCATGAATAATAATTTGAAGGATTTTCTCTTTTACTCCTCCTTCCTCCTGTTCTGCCATTAAGGTTCACGGAGGCTTCACTGAAAAGCCTCAACACGCTGATTGTCTCGCTGATGCTCATCCCTTTCTCAAACACGCAAAGAAAAAGATACAAGTCCAACCTTCTTGCCTCTGCCTGGTGCGCTGGGTGTTAAGGGGTGGGTGGCTGTGTTTTTTGTTTTTTGTCCCTGGTGGCCTTTCAGAGATCAGGGAGGGGATTTGACTCGGCCGCTTGCAGCCAAATCCAGATATCTGCTGTGCTCAGATGCTGCGGTTGGTATGGAAACCTGCTTGCTGTGGTTTTAGATGAGCTCTTGTTTCCAGCTTGACCTCAATGGCAATCACTGATGTGCATTCATGGATTAGACCCTGCTGGAGGTTTGGATGGAACGGTTCTGAAAAAAAAGGCTTTCAAATCCTGAATAATTTTAGTCAAAGCTGAAATCAATAGATTATATTTATCATCAGCCTTCATTTTTAGATCTCCTACAATTCCACTTTAAAAAAAAAAAAAACAATTTGCTGCTTTAAGGACACATGACTAAATGCAGCGCACAATAAAAATGTTTATTTGTGATCAAAAGCTATGTTGGAACATTGTTTGCTTTTTAAACTCTTTGGTGAAGAAGTGTCACCAATTTGTAGCCTCAGACATACAGCAACACTACTGTACGCCCCTGTTATTTATCTAACTAATTTTAATCTAATTTTCTAAGACTGGAGCACATAGAAATTGGAAACCTATTCTAAGTTAGACCTGGCATAGATTAGATGGCAGTAAATGTACATATATATTACTAAAGAATATTGGAGTAAAATCTGTTTTAAGCAATCATATTAAGGCTTTAAAAGCACTTTCTTTAATTAGTCATGTCCTTTCCAGTCATTCTGCCGTTTGCGTATTTAAAAGAAGAAAATTTGACTAAATCTCTTATCAATTTCAATGTGAGCAAAACAAGCATTCATGAGATCAAAAAAAGTTGCGATCAGTCCTACGAAAGGCCAAAATACCACAAAAACATGTGGACAGTAGACCAATAGTTGTCATATTATGGTTTGATGAAGGATTCATTTTAAAGATACATTTATGCCTACAATTGTCATGTTTTGGTTGTGGTTTGGAGGACCCAAATACAGAGGCAGAGAGGCTGAGGTGAATACTTGTAGATTTAATGATGAAAATTGTTAAAAAAGGCAGGAATCCAAAAATCCAACTAAAAATGTAATGAACCAGACCCATGGAGACATCAAGGGAAAACACGTACAAGGAGCCAGGGAGAGACGAGGTGAGACAACAACAGCGATGACAGGACCAGCAACAACAAGGAACCAACAAGAAGTGACTGCAGAGGAAGAGCATATGTAGCTGACAGACAATGGCAGGGCTAACGAGCTGACAAGGAGCAGGTGTGAGGAGACAACGAGGGAGCCAAGGGGAAAGGAACACACACACACACAAGAGGGCAACAGAGGAAAACAGAAAAACTAGAGAACTAACATAAGTCTAGAAACTACAACAAAATAGGAATTAAACCAATGAACCTAGAAAACAAGGAGCAAAGTAAAGCACAACATAACCAAAACCATGACAACAATGATAAACATAACATAACAAGGTGGTCTTAAGGTCTGAACAATCCCGTTGCATACGACTTTTAATCTCTGATCTGATTTTTTTTTTTGCATGCAGCACTGACTGCATATAGAGATGCTCCGACTAGGCAGGGTGAGCAAATCTGTGCAGATTTGTTTTCAATTCTATCTCTGTGGCACACAAATTACAACAATTTCCCTTTTGACTTGGACAGATTAAGTTATTTGCAAGGCTCAAGGAGGATCAATTCTTATGTTTTCTGTCCTACTGAAATCAGTTCATGGGTAAAGTTTTTTTTTTATGTTTCATTGATTGTTTCTGCATAAGTCTGTTCCGCTTACCATATACGCGATGTGCAACTCCAAAACCGACTCTTTCCCCTTGCGATTAACAGATTTTAATTTTGTATTTTCCTCCAAAGTGGATGTGTTTTACTTTGTAACTGCATCTCTCTTCCTGTCAGACTCATGAAATTGCTGCTAAATCGCCGCATAGTCCGAGTAAAATAGACCTGGGCTCTATCTCAGTTGGTGCTACGCAGTCCCCTGCAGAAAGATGTGTTGGTGTGATCATCCCCATTGACTTTCAATGAGCGCTAAATGCCGTGACCTAACCCGACACAGACACAAAATCAGATTCGGTGTGTTCTGGCCCTTAGACAGACAAGGAAACGAAAAGGTCATGAAACAGGCAGGACAAGGAGGAATCCAGCAAGGAAAAATGATTTTCTATGAGTTTGTATACTGAGGTGCAGTGGAGAAGACAAGCAAACCAAGAGAGTAGCTGTTAGGATAATTATCATTGATGATGTGTGAAGTTTATTACACCTTAATCTTACCTTTCTGTTGCGTGTCAGAACTGATGTTTTCCCCAGAAGTTTATCTAATTAGGCCAGTTCCTCAGTCTGGCTATATAAAGTTATAATCTTCATTCTGTACGTGGCAAATATTTGGAAATGGAATGAGAGCGGTGTCCTTCAGCCAAGAACAAAGTGTATTATTTTGATAAGGCTGGAGCCATGGATGTTTCCTCCTCTGCAAACCTGTTTGATGTAAAATGTGATGATGTGGCAGACTGGAGTTGTATGAAATGCTTCTTTAACCGTTTATCTGGGCCACTTCCTGAGAAATGAGCCCGGTTGGTAAGCAGCTGCCTTTTGTAACCCTAAGCAACTTCTCTGATCTGAGTAAGATTACAATTTCTATCGGAATCTGTTGTCATGTCTCATGATTATTTAATACATATAAGTTATGAATTGTTATTTAAAGAGTTTGTCCTTAGTGATCTATTTTCAGGGAAAAGAACCGGAGAGAGAGAGCTTCAAGGTGCAGAAACAGAGCTTCCCTTTAACAGGATTATCTGTCCATTTATGACAAACCAAACCCTACAAGTTCTATAAATAAAGACTAGAGGAGAGAATCAGATCTGACTGTCTCTACCTCCATATTTGAAAAAAAATTATGTTTCGGCCAAGTAATAGGAAATGTGGAGCGGCTGAGTCAGAAATCAAGCTAAAAGAGGAAGCCTAATTAAGAAGTTTTGTTGACTTCCAGTTCATTCTATCAATGAAAATAGAAATTAAATTCTAACATGAGCTAACACCAACCAGAACATCTCAGGATTGGGACCTGGTCTTTAAAGTTGTGTGCACCTCTTTGAAATATAACTGTGATTTATCAAACTTTTACAATTTCCAATGAGCATCATTGAGGATTGGCAGTCAGCCATACTAGGACGATGAGCAGGGGCACCCCCATCCCAACAAATAACCAAACACAATCGTTGTTTCTGAAAAACTAACTTTTTTTCTGGTGAATCTATCAGTCACATTATGAATTAAAGTTCAATTAAAAGTATTGATCTGTTTCTGTTGCTTTGGAGTAAAAAAAAAAAAACATGGTGTGGCTTGAATCTTCAAAGCTTAGTAAAAGTGTTTGAAAGTGATGGGAAATGGTGGATAACTTGCAGACTTCTCAATAAATAATCAAGCAACAGTTCAAAGCAAATCCTTCTGGCTTTTGAAAATCTTTCCTATCATATTTTTTCCTTTATGCTTGAATAAAGCACTTATATGAAGCTAAATCTGCTTTGCTGATCGCTTTAATCTTCAAAAAAGTGAAGACTATAACGTCACATTTTTAAATTAGAAATATTTTCTACTGAAAATAATCAGAAATAATATTCCAATTACATTACAATAATCTTTCTGTGAATAATCTATCTTTATATACAAAGTTTACTTTTTGAATTGAAAAAAGTAAAAAAAAAATCACATTTATTGAAATGCACCCTGTTCAACCAAAGTTTCAGGTCTTTGAAAATTGATACCTCTGCTTGTCCTTCATCATGATGTCAGGAAGATGTCTTGTGTTGCACAGCAGAAGGAATGATGAATTTTATGCTGTGAAGATGAATAAATTCCACCTCCCATCGTCCGTTTTGGTGACACCGGAGCCGCTGCAGGATATGGAGGTGTGTGATTGTGTGCAGTGTGGTGGAAGACGTCCTGTCAAATGAGACATGGCTCCATCAATCTGTGCCGCTGACCTTTGCACACTCGCCGTCTGAATAAATGAATTCCCTCCACCGTTTTCAGAAAGCTCAATCAATTTCAACCGATGCTGCTTCTCAACTGCTTGTCCCAATGAATGCAAACATCTCAAATATACTTAGTATTAATGCACATTCTCTTATGCAAGAAACAGTCATCTTGCAAAAAAAAAACGTATAGAAACTGTTGAAGAAGACAATGTTACCCTTCTTTAGTCTCAAGTCTGCATTGATGGAGCTTTTTGTCTCCACTTTTCTGCACCAAGAAGTGGATTCTGTGGAGGTTGAATTGGGAGATAATGGGACTCTTAATTGGCTGGGCTTTTACAAAGTAGATGGCTGTTTAAGTTTTCAAGGGCAGAGCTTGCTCCATAGCCTCGCTCTGAAAGGCCTGAATGGAAATGTAACTCCTGCATCTAAAGCAACAATGAGATGAGAAAAGAAATTGGCTCTAGGGGCTGCTTACTTGCAGATGATCATGAATACAAATGTGTTTTTCTTGATCTGGACTTTCTTCATTGTTGGGTTTAATTTAAAAATAGCTTAGAGATAGAGCGGTAAATGTCCTGCATTCCTTAGGGTTTTGGTAACAAGGAACATGCAAACGTTTAAGTTTAATAGGTTTATTGGAGGTATTTCCCAATGTTGTAGGAAAAAAGAGGGTTAGATTATGACAGAATCTTTTTGAGGGACTTGCTGCGAGAGTATTTGGAGCTGCAGATTTAGGGAGGGGAGGATTCTGTCTCTGGAAGTTGATTGAGTAACCCCAAGATACTATATAGAGCTTAGAATTACTACTTAGTCAAGGGGACAAAAATGTATAGCAGGACGAAGGAGGAAGTGGATTGTTAGGAGGAAGGAAGGGGATGGGAACAGTTAAGGTAGGAATAAAGAATTAAGGAGATTTGGATGAAGAAGAGAGGGATGAGGGATCTAGAGTTTAGAAATGAGGAACAAGGTATGTAGGATGAAGTACGTAATAAGGAAGAAGGAAGAAAAAAAAAGGATGAAGAGGGTAGCAGTGAAAGATGAAGGACGTGGGACGAAAGATCAGGTATCATGACGTACTTCCGTAACAATTCAAAAAATATCCACTGGACTTGGTTTCCAAGATTTGAAGACGTTTCGCCACCTCTCCAGGAAGCTTTCTCAATTCAAATGTCTGGATCCGCAGTGAGTTTGAGTCTTAGGCCCCGTCCACACAAAGTCAAAACGAACACGAAACGCTGATATTTTCCAAAACGTTTGTCGTAAAGACTGAGACTTAAAATAAATGTGATCGACCACACGAATGCATGAAAACGCTGCAAAATGTATGCCAGGCCTGTAAGTGGCGCTTTGGTGCCAAAGCAAAAATAAGCGACGAAATGTTGGGCATGCGCACTAATATTTATACATGGTTGCCCTGCGGGTCCATTTTCGTGGTTAAGTCAAATTCAGGTGCTGAACTTTGTCGTCGATATTGCTCTGTTCTTCCTGGAGATATTCCAGAAGAAGATGATTCTGTTGTAAGCCCGACAGCAGGGTGAGTAGCATTAGCAGCAACCATTCAACACAGTACGGCGCCATTGTTGTTGTGATACTGTGTCACGCATGCGTGTTTAGAGGCGACGCTATGACGCGTGCGTGTAAAAAAAAAATGCAGTTAGAGCTTAAAGATGGAAACGCCAAAACGGCGTTTCAGAATCTTCCCACTCTGAAGGCTGAATAAAAAAAAGATTGTTTACAGACCCCCGAAACGCCGGCTTCGTGTGGATGAGAGGGTGGTTTGGTGAAAACTTTGTGCGTTTAGGCCAGGGTTCGGCTTCGTGTGGACGGGGCCTTATATAGACAAGGCCTTGTATCGCTTGGAAACATGCAAATGGTAACCGATGAATCGGTCGTTTGGTTCCATTGTTAGCCTGTAATATCTGAAACCTGTCTATGATTCTGAGGGTCGGTCGTTAAAGTGGGGGGGGGGGGGGGTTGCCGTTAAGGGGGGGGGTGGGGGGTTGTCTCCTGTAATACCTGAAACCTGTCTATGATTGTTAAGAGTCGGTAAGGAGTTATTGTTCACCGGCTGGAGCGGGTAGGTCCCTCGTTCCTCTGTGATGGGGTGGGGGGTTTGGTGATATGTGGAAGGGATCATGTCTATGATTGAATTGTATGTTTTTGGAGTCCACCACCTCTGTTTAAAGTTATTTTTTCTCTCTTAACATAGATGGCTTCCTTCACGCCCCTCTCAAACCACCTATTTTCTTTGTCTAGAATGTGAACATTCTGGTCCACAAAAGAATGTCCTTTTTCCACAAGGTGTAGATGTACTGCGGAGTCTTGTCCAGAGGAGGCCGCTCTTCTGTGTTGGGCCATGCGTCTGTGGAGAGGTTGTTTGGTTTCTCCAATATAAAGATCAGAGCATTCCTCACTGCACTGAACAGCATATACCACTCAGCATATACCACTGAGTATAAAGTATAAAGTAACCTTTAAAAAAAAAACAGCCAGATGCCACTATATGAATTGAAAGCTAAATTTTTCAACTTTTTCGAAAAATTGTCTGAGATAGAGCCAAGGATGAGGGAGGTCTTGTTGGTCTCCATCTCCCGATACGCTCTCGCCTGTGTCCGACCTTTCAGACATTTCAACATCTTTTTCTGAATCCCACATTGTAGCATGGCATAGACAATTCGCTTTTGCACTTTGAAGAACACCTGCTTGCTTCTGATGATTTCCTTGAGCTAACCAATGAGTGTTTGCGTTATATGACTCATCCAATCACACTAGTTTTCACTAGATGTGGATGGAGCCAATGATCTGCATTGGATGGCGCACATGATGTGAAATAAATATTTATAAACATTAAATCAGGGGTAACCAATTAAAAATCAGTGGAGTCCGAATTAAGAAAATCATCAACCAGTAAAGGTCCGGAGACATTTTTAATGATCTGTTACCTCAAACAGAATTTTACACTGAAATAAAATGAGGTATTTAAGCATTCATGTTATACGCTGAATTTTTAAATAAAATAATAAAATAGAAATTGCCAAAAATTGCATCCTGTGCTAGCTCAGAGGAGTTGACACTGTATTCCTGTATATCCATCAGTTAAAGTACAAGGATCAGCAAATGCATATTCTGCCCTGTAAAACAATGACAGCGCAATTGACACTGTATGATCTGAAGCCTCATTTGGAGATTTTAAACAGGCCTTTGAAAAACTTTGATAATTTGCTGCTGTATTATTATAGATTTGTTGGAATAAAAAGCTAGCAGATGTGCAAATCCTTCTCTGTCAAAGGGGCTTCAGAGAGATCAGCTGACATAGTCAATTCTTCCAGGTTTTATGATTTTTTTAAAAACTTTTATTCTTTAATCTCTTTTTTCTCTTTGTTTTCTGGCCATTGTAAAAAAGTAGCACACACGATTTGCTTATTAATATGGGGGGGGGGGGACCTGTTTTCATTATCCTTTGCAATCTTTGTTGATCATCTACAATGTGCTCACCTATTGCACATTCAATTCTGTTTTTTTGCCATGCATTTTAGTGCCTATTTGGTGTTCTGTGTAATTGCAGTTCTAACGAATCAATATTGCAATAATTTAAGCTTTATATTAAATTAAAGGACAAGTTAACATTAAGGCTTTAATTTTACCCTAACAGATAATGGGAACACTGGTGAGGAGGAAACCCATCCAACAGAAAGTAACAGCGTAGCTCTGCGTTCTGATGGAGAACGACCTGAAGAGAAGAACCAGGGGATGGAGGAGAGGAAAAGCAAGGCGTTAATCATGCTCTCCAAACTGCAGGACAGCACCCCACGTCACAGCAAAAGCGGCAGGGGCCGCTCCAACTTTGAGGACTGTAAGTTTAATGTAAACAGTTAAATCATTTCTAATTCTGAACTAAATAACGGAGCCAGCACTGTCCAGAGATTCAATTACACTAGCTACATTTCTTTACCACAACCAAACTAATAACAAGGTGGGAAATCAGTGTTTTAAAAATATCATAATATCAATATCATGTCAATATTTTTCCATCTACCACCCCCACCCCACCCCACCCTCCGCAAAAAAAGCACAATCAAACACGGCCGTCTCAAATGTGAAACACAACACATATACACACTGTGGATTAACCAATCTATAACGTAAGCCCTAGTGTTGTAAAAACACCAACATAAAACTATACAATATAGAGGCAGACAGGCAGTTCTTCAAGAATGAATACATGAAAGCTCAGTGGTGTGTAAGCATTCAGTCCACATGCCAGTCTAGGTGGCATGTGGGAAATGAAATGGAATAAATTAAACAACATGGTTCCATCAGTCAACAGACCGAAATCAACGAAACCAGCAGTCCTACTGATACTATTACTATTAAGAGTAGTAGTGGTGAAGTGGTGAATTGTACACCTTGACACACAGCAGTCACAGTCAGTTGAATGCCTTCCAAAGTCCCTTGCGGGACTTTTTGCAAGTTGCAAATTATTCCAGATTCCAGTTCAATCCACACGCTTTAACACACCCAGATAGCACTGCTAACAAGCCATAGATTATGTTTGCATTGCTTATTCACATTAGAATGATTATCCTTTAGATGCAGAACCCCACCATGCACCACAACATATTTTTGCAAAATATTCTAACATAAATTCGCCAAATATAAGAGGAACATGGTAGTTTGGTTTAAAGAAAGCCTTTTAGTTTTATTATAATTTAGTTTGTTGCAAGGATTTTACAATTTGAAGAAATAGAAAATTACACCATATGCAAACCGTGCAAACCGTACATACTGCTTGCATCATTTAGATAGTTAACATTGTATTACTTCTTGAACTCCTTCAGTTATTTACTGTAACAGGTAGAAGCTTTGGCCTACCTGTTATACCGGCCCCAAGAGTACCAGTCAGAGCCTGGTTTATTTTTCATTTTGCTTTTTATGTTTTCCTTCGGTTTTATTTGTATGCCACTTTACCTCATTCTCGCCTTTTCTTATGTTCTTACTTGTTTTATTTGTTGCCTTAACTTCTTTGTGTCCTTTCAGTTCTCCCTTTCTTTATATTCTTCCTTCCATTGTCCTTAATTTATTGGTTGTTTTTGTATTTCTTTCCCTCAGTCACTTATTTTTCTGTTTTCCTATTAATATCCCTGTGTGTTTATTACCTGTTATCCTCTATGAATTTCTTCCTGTCGTCTTTCCTTTTCTTTTAGGTGCTGTAATCGTGTATGTTTACAGTATATGCCAGATTACAGTGACCCTTCATCCTTAATTTTTACGTTTGTAATCCCTAATAGGTTTTTATCCATCTTTTTCTATGTTTAACTTAAAGTCAAACCCTTGTATGTCTAACCAAGGCCCAAGTTCTACATTATTTTCTTCTGACTTACTATAAATAATAGAAAACCATCTTCTACATCGGCAAGTTAGAGTAATATTGCTAACGTGGTTTAATGTCACATCTTCCTATTACCGTAGCCGGTTCCTTTACCTTATGTTTAAACAACTTTTGAAGAAACTCAGACACTTGATGTGTTCACCAGTCAGAACGCAGAAAAATTAGCCGCAATTATGCCACTTGATGTCAGAATAGCCTTTATTTCTAAAACAGCAGCAATTTCAGCCTCTAGTTTCCATCAAGTGGCTAATTTCTGGCAGCGCTGAGCCTGATGGCTGCAACACTAAGACCAAACACTGAAGATCACAGCTGAAGAGGCCGGCCCTCTGTATGCGCCAGTTGGGCCAAACCTATCTGATGAATGGGACTGATTGCACAGGTTGATAATCAGTTTATTAGGAAGGTGGTGCTAGTTATTATTTTTTTTGGTGCTATTGGTCTTTATTTAGAGTTTTAGAATAGAAATGGATAGAGAGAGAACTACAAGACCCTAAGGTCTGGAATCAAACCTCGGAAAGCTGAATGGAGCAACAGCCTCCATGTTTGTTAAGGAAACACAAATGCATGGTAAATGTGTCTATAATATACATTTATCAGTTCCTCAATTTTAGATATTTTGCTATTATCAAAGAAAAAATATGATGCAGTGTAAATAGTGGTTTAAGCATTGCTTACTGTACAGTTTTATGATTGCAGCACAAAATCAGATATTCTAAAGCAAGATTTCTAATCATTTAAATCTTCTATCTGAAGTCTGGCATTCTGAAATGATCTGATGATAAATAAATAAAAACATGATTACTAAAATATTTTGTGTGCATCTGAATTTTCTACCTGAATATTTTGATAGGACATAAAGAAATTATTTAATTTATGCTTCCCTGAATCTAAATCAATGATTCAATCAAATTCTGCTTTAACATGATAAACCTTTTTGATTATATTTCCATAAAAAATCTAAATTAATCTACCATCTCTTTTTACATGACCAGATGTGTGTATTTGCTTTAAAGGTTGGTCATCGAGTCATTTTTACAACCAAGCAGAACAGCACGATCGTGCTTCAGCTTCCCTGAGCTGTCTCAACAGAGTTACTAAGCTACATATGAAAATATTTGCTCAATATATTATTAGGTTTTCTTTGGTTGTTTATAGTAACTTATACACTTTTTAAAATACATTTGTAATGATGTTTAAAAAATCTTCCATTGTAACTTTCTCCAAAAACCCTATTGGTTGGTGAAAGATTTTACAGTTTTACCCTGTAGAAAAATGAAATATATGCGCAACAGAGGATGGCAGGAAAAAAAATATGCAGCAGTAATATGACCCAAATATTAAACTAAATGTAGAGTAAAGCCAACGGCTAACAGGTCCCATATTGGCCCCATTAGTGACCTTAGTGGCCCAATTTGTTTAATCGTTCTGACTAAAACTAAGTCTATTACCATCAGCCCAAAGGTAAAACATATTTAAGGAAAATGGTTGGAAGATTAAAAATATCCAGTTGCTTTTTTCAGTTAAGTCAGATGGTTGATGCTTTCAGCCAATCAAAGCCCTAATTTTCATTTCCTCAGTTTAAATCTAATTAAAACTGATGGGCTTTAAATCTGCACATATTTAAAACCTAAATGTCACTAATAAGAGAAAAATAATCTAGGATTGAGGTTATTTGCAGGAGATGTAGAATCTCTTCATGTGTTTAATTGAGGTGGTATTTTTAAAGCTGGCCATTACACAATCTGTAGTTTATTTTTGCCTCTGATTGTTCACCAAGCCCCTTTCATTTGGTTCATTAAAGTGCTTCTGTCTTTCAATCCACCGTCTGCCACCCGTCCAGACTCTTGTGGCCCCTCATTAGGCCCTGAAAAGGACTCACTGCTTTTAATTGGTCTGGTTTCATCCAACACTGACTGCTTTGCCAGTGGATTCCCTAAATTCTCTCCCCTCCTCATACACATCCACATGCCAGTAGCTTCCTGAGCTCGGCCACCCATCTTCCATTCAGGACAGTGACCTTCCAGGTCACGATGAGTTAGTGGGAGCTGCCATGTGGCTCGTGTTTGAAGTCAGCAGTCATTCATGTAAGGAAGAGAAAGAGTAAAGTGTGTATGTACCCAAGGACAAAGAGCAGATTGAATAATTTGCTCATTATGAGGTGGTTCAAAGCTGCTGCCTTCATGGAGGAACAGTGACCCATGAATGAGCTGGTCTTTGATTCCATTTCAGTGACCCTACAATGACTTCTGCTATCTTCAGTGATTTTCAAGCTAACATTATGATGTTCTTTCACTTAAAAAGTCAACATGACCATGCATCCATTAAATTGGGTTAGGAACCAATAAAATAAAGACTTATTTAAAATCTTAATGAGTTTATTCATGAATGAATGTGTCAAATGCCATTTTTTACACATCTACAGATCCTCATCCCTACTATTATGAAATTGCTTCAGGACTAAACTCAGTCTGCTGTTGTGGGTTAAGTGATATGCATGAAAAAGTGATGATTTCTTTATGTATATTTGTATTTTTAGCATCCACAAAGAAGTGTATCAAGATTAAGTGCGAAAGTGTTGATAATTAATGTAATTATAAACAAAACCAGTTGTCTTTGTTAGATCTAATGATGAAGCAGAAGCATCCAACTAATGGTTTAGCTCGGAGGTCTCCAACAGGGGGTCCGTGACCCCTAGGGGGGCCACAGAGGTACTGCATGGGGGTCACAAAAGTGTTGGTTGATTAGACTTTTTTTTTATATTCCCCCTTCAATATTTTCCACTAATTGAAATGTCTTTAAATCCACAATAACATGAATTCAACACACTGTAGTAAACAGATAAATGGAGGCAAAAGATGTCTTTCAGTCATCAATGCACACATTCAGCGACACACAGGAGCTCTTTCAAACTGGGCACCGTTTAATTCACAACACCTGTCCCATCAACCAGGAATCAGAATCAGAAATACTTTAATAATCCCAGGGAGGAATTACTTTCATTACATGACTCTATCTGTAATAGAGTGACTCTAGGACCAGTTTGATATAACACAATTATATATATATATAATTAGGGGGTCCCCGCTCCTTCTCGCCATCAGTTTGGGGGTCCTTGGCCTGGAAAATGTTGAAGACCCCTGGTTAAGCTCATAGCTACTGACTCTGCTTCTGGTTGTTTACATCAGTTTATGTCAAAGAAAGCACTTTACTTACAGAAAATGTCATTTTAAACTTTATTTTTAGAAACTTTCACTGTGTTAACAAGCCCAAAATTTCCCTGATCTGGTCTTAACCTTGATTGAGATCAAAATCTCTGTTTACTAGGACACTAAATATTCTAAATATAATGATCCAATCATAATGTGTTTATACATATACCAAGCATTCAATCAGATTAAATCATTTAACTATCTAATTTTTCAGAAAAATGGCATAAAAAAATCTTGTTGACGTTGCACACATGCAGAGTGGAGATTATTTTAATCCAAAGATTCAAACGTATGCGCATATGGACACCAATCGGAATGACGAACAATCACCTCCTCTTTCAGTATTAAATTTCTTTCCGATAGGATTAGAAACTTCAATCTGACATTTTTACATAAAACATTTCTGATCTGATCAGGCCTTCAATCCAATTATTAGTGGAGATATAAACATAGTGATTGATTTGTTTAAATGGAATCCAGGGAAGAGATTTCAAGAAGGGATCGATGAGTTAAAACATTTTAGGGTTAGTATTGTGAATAAGCTGGAAGTTTTTCTGATTTTCATTGATTTTCCAAAGAAAAATGTTTTACAGGAATCTTCCCCTCCAGCGGAAAGTGAGGATGTTAAGAAGACTCTATCTATAGAGGAGGTGGCAGCCTAGTGGTTAATGCATAGAGCTTTGAATCCTGAGGTTCTGAGTTGGAGCCCCAAAGGTTGCCTCTCAGGGTCCTTGAGCCAGACCCTTAATCCCAGACTGCTCCTCTGGTGCTGCACATTAGCTGGCAGACTCAAAATAATAACTTTTTTTTTATGGGGGAGTGGCGTCCTAGTGGTTAGGGGATAGAATCCTTGAAATCCTGAGGTTCTGAGTTCAAGCCCTACTCCCACGGACCGCCACTCTGGATCTCTGAACAAGACCCTTAACCCCTGATTGCTCCTCAGGCGCCCCACAATGGAAGCCCACTGCTCCCCAAGGGGATGGGTTTAATGCAGAGGTAAATTTCTCCAGTGTGAGATTAATAAAGTAAAATTATTATCGTTATTATCTCGATGGATTCATGAGGTTAAAAAAGGACCAAGTTTTTGAAAATTGAGCTCATATACAGTAAAGGAATCAGATCAGGTTATTTTGTATATTGTTATGAAAAGAAGATGAATACAGGGAATCAAAAATATTTGTAAAAAATTTTGATATCACTGAATCAGTTGATGATAGAATTTCTTAGTATCATTGCAAAAATATGAATTACCTGTCCAACACTAATCTAGAACTGATAAAACATGCTAACAGTCATGTAGGAGCATGTAGAAGTCCTCAGAGGAGCGCATTGATTATGTGTGGAACACCAGGAGCAATATTTATTCTGACTACTATCTGCTATCTGCTCCGCCAAGCACAAAAACTTTGATACTTAAACTCCTTATTAAACCTAAAGTCCATATTCTCCTAAAGTGCAAACCTAATGTTTGTTGTTTTTGTGGAAGGTTCCTAGTTTTTCTCTGTTAAATGCAAAAAATGAGGCTGTGGTTTCCATTGTGCTTCGTCAGGACAGAGCGGGGCTGTGCAGAGACATGAGGGACTCGAGGTTTGGTGATGAATATCATTGCTGATAAGTTGCACCTGTCGCCTTGGAGCCAACTCCACCTCAACCCCACCCTGCAGCACAGGCAGTGGCGTAGACTAAGGCTAACAGTTGTTTCGAAGCAGTAAAAACAAAAATAAACAACCACCAACAACAAAGCCAAGTCGATTTAGCAGAGATGAGAGGATGTAGGAGTAAAGGTACATCCTCCTGAACACAAAAACGCCTCACACTGAGTGTGTGTTCAGGTACAGTGCCTTTATGCAACTCCTGTTTGCTCAGCCTATGGTCTGCAATCATGTGTTTACCAGCAGGCCAGAATAACTCCAAACAAACAGCCTGTCTATTGATGAGCGGCAGCGTGGAATATGCCCGCCGCATTCAGAGACGGAGGGACAGCAAAGTAAATCTGTCAAAGAGTCCATTATGTGGTGTCCAAACAGAGAGCGCCCTCCACAATGGCCTTATTAATGGGACAATGTCAAGGAGCGGCACGGCGATAATAGCGGATGATTTTTCTTTGTGAGGTTATCTCTGGAGATCTGTTCTCGCATTAAAGCAGATGATGGGCCCCTGGGGGTCATATCAGCGAGGATCAGAGCTGATTGGTACAACATGTGTACGTGTGTGTACAGTGAGCGTAAGCTGTGGTTTGTGGTTAGGTGGATGGCATGCGGCCAGAGACAGGAGTGTGGCTGTTACGTGTGTCTTTGTTTGTTTTCCTAGCAGAGACTTACCCCCCCTCCACCCACTCAGCACACACACACTCTTCTGTTTTATAGAGAAAGTCTAAAGAGGTGGGGTGGAGAGTTGTATGCTTGTTTCAGGAAAACACTGGGTGCAGGAGAATGCTTCCAAACACAGTTATCCCCCTATCATATTGTGCCGATTGATGAGAGGTCTGCCAAATTCTGCACCAATTACATTTATTTGCTTCACCAAACCAGGCTGATAAGAACTCCTCCTAATGTTTGTCCTTTAACAACAACCTAACAAGCTAATTTTCCTTCATCAGATCCTTCCTCAAGGATCCACTTTAAAAACTGAAGTGTTCTGCATGCTTTTAGGTCAGACTGCAGAACTGCTGATTTTAAGGCTTTTAATTTAAGGATTTTAAACTTAAATACTAAAACATATATATATTTTCATATAATTCCTGTTCATATTGTCTGAAAACTTTGATTCCACCTCAATTTCCAATAATTTTGGACACATCACTCTGAACAACCAGCTTCTTTAGGGATGACCTTCTGTGGTTTATCCTCTTCGAAGAGGTTATCAGTGTTCAACAGCTCTTCAGGGCAGGTGTTAACCAAAACAAACATTAAAATCCTTTCTTGGATTAGAAGCGTGTTATTTTTAAATTTTCAAAAAACTCCTGCGAGTCATAAAGATGTAATTTAACTAAACTTTAACTTCACCAGAAAAAAATGAATTCTGGAAATGTTCCATTCTGTGTGAATCTATATGTTTGCAGTGAAATTAACCAAATAATTCCTTAATTTGTCAAGCTGCACTTTTAGTTTAATTTCTGTTGAAGATTAAAGATTAAATTAACCCTTAGCTGTCCAGCTTATTGCAGGAGCTCCATCTTTATTGGCTGTATTAATTGACTGAAGGATGTATATTGTTGCTCTTGACTTGATTTTAAAGCTTCTTCAGTACATTAACCTAAACATCCATCACTCCTTTGCTGCCATGGTTTTCAGTCTGCACAGACTCTTCTAGTGCTCCTCCTGCTGGCCTCCTCTAGCGTTGTTTTCTATCTACATTTGGCTTTTCAAGATAAAAACATATAAATTTGATGTAAATGTTAAATTGACCGATGCAGGTTTTTATTTGCATTCTGAGTTCTTCCCTTTTTTCACTGCATTAAAGCAGCAGATCTACTGGATTATCATTAATGATAAACCATCCCATAAACCCATTTCTTATAGACTTTATACTCATTGAATTCACTTAATCTTTCTGTATGTGAATGTACTTTTTGTGTGTATGTGGGCCATACGCTCCATCCTTCTTTGGCTATTAAAAAAGGGGGTCACCTCCTCTCTGCTGCTCAATGCAATCTTTGTTGAGGGAATTATGTGACACCACATACAGTGTGTTGATGAGCATGTAAAAAAAAGTCTTGAATTAAGCGGGAAAGAGCAACAAACAAATGAACACTTCAAAACACAAAGAGTTCCCTGTGTGTGCATAAGGGTTGTGTTGTTTTATAGGTGCACGTATAAAGTGTGTCTTTGATTTAAAAATAAGCAACCTCTTTTAGAATTTTAGAAAATTTCGGTTTTTCATTTTAAAAGGGACAAAAAATCATGTAAAATATTGCTTCTTTTTTTTTTAAAGGAATGTTAGTTATCTATATTTGATTTAATTTGACTACAAATCAACAATTTACACAATTGTCCTGTCCAAGCTGATTATAGACTGAAAAAATTAGCCATTGCTATAATAAAGGTGCAATTACAAACTACTGTCTAAGAATAAAAATGACATTAGAGATATTTGGGTTACATTAAAAAGTATCAATAAACCTAAGATCCAGCTAAATTAATTATAAAACAGTTTATCAAAATGTTCACAGAATAAAATACCTGAAACACTTTTAAGAGAAATATAAAACTATCATTTAAAGACATTCGGCCAGACTGAAATAAATTGAGGGGTAAATGTGATATAACTCATTGTTTTCGGGGCAATTTAATAATCAGCTGTTGGAGTGATGCTTTTTGCTGTTAGCTCTGCTTTAAAGTGATTTATCTTTCCTCTTAATGCAATGTTAAAACCAGAGGTGGACAATCCAGGTTTCAGAAATAAAAAGCCTGCACAGAGATTACTTCCAATCACTTGCATCTCAAGCTTCACAGAAGAGGCTACATTCATCCTGCAGCCAAACACGACATATTAATTCCCCTCCCAGTGTTCGATTTCTCATGCCTGTCAGAACGACTAAGTTCTGATGTTTTTTTTTCGCTTGCAAAGAAATCTAAATTGTGCCTCTTCTATATGGGGCTCTAAATCTGATATGTATCTCAACAACTTAAAACTGACTTAAAGAAGCGTTACATATGTACCAGCCACTTACCATTTACATAGTTGTGAAACAATGTCCTTCTGCGTATTCTGGTTTAGTTAGGACCATGAATTATCCAGACAGGAGTCTATTAATGACACATTAAGTAGTAGATCTGAATGGCCATGCAATAAATAAATAAATAAGAGCCAGAGCAGTAGGGTTGGGAATTGAAAAGATTTTCACGATTCCGATTCCCTTTTCGATTCTATGAAACGATTCGATTCTTAATCGATTCTTTTTTCGATTCCAATTTGGGGGAAAAAGGAGAACAAACAGTTTGATTATCAGAATCAACTTTGTTTACTTAACTATTGCACAATCTTACAAACTCAAAAAGATCAAGATGTCCACAGGAAATGTGAAACTGGAGTAACATCTGTGTTTAAATGAAAAATGAATACAAGAACAAACTTAATAACCAACCATGTCTAATAACAAATGATGGGATAATAACCTATTTTAAATAACAAAAAATACTAATTATAAAACAGTAGTAGGGAAAATTAACAGTTCTTTTGCAGAAAGATGAGCATATCTGCTTTTTCTGGAAGGATACGGGATCTTTCAGCGCTTATGGTGTCTCCAGCCGTGGAGAACACCCTCTCAGATGGGGTGGAGGAAGCCTGCACACAGAGGTAGTTTTCAGCCAGTCCAGATAGCAAGGGCAGCACATCTTGCTTGTTCCACCACCACAGTGTGGCGCTATCCCTGCAGGGGATGGAGGGCAAGCTTTTATAGAGCTGGATTTCCTGATCTACCCTCTGGGCTAAGGAAAGACGGGGCTTTGATTCACAAAGTGACCGCAGCACGTTGTCTTCCTCCTCGAATAGTTCTTCCAACTTGCGTAACTTACGTAAAAAACGTGACGTAAGTCGTGCTCCCCAGAGCTGGCGCTCTCGGCTCTGGTGCTGCGGGAATCGAAAAAAGAATCATTCAGCGAGCTGCCAAACGATGCCATGGAATCGAAAAATACGGAACCGGTTCTGAACAGGAACCGGTTTTCGATTCCCATCCCTACAGAGCAGTGTGCTCTTTGTAAATAAAATGATTAAATCAAAGGTTTCATTTATACAGCCGGAAACATTCTTGATGATGCCAGAAGAGACACCCCCGATCTGAGCAATCATGAATTGCTTTTAAGTTTCAAATAACATTTAACTTTAATAATCCAACTGCTGTAACGGCGCCGATATTGTTCCATGATGTCATTTTGAGTGGTACAAAAAAACATAGTTGACAATGGAAGCAGTTGCCTAGCGGTGCTTTTTAAGGACAAGAAAAAGAAGAAAAGGTAAAAACTTAAATGGAAGCAATAGCTCCAATATTTTTTCCAATCAGGGTTAAGATACAGCGAAAAATGTAAGCATTGGACCTGGGGTCTAAAAAAAGAAAAACAAGGAATAAAGTGAATGGCAGACTTAAATACATCAGAGGTTACAAGCAGAAGTGAATGTGGCTGAGCTTTGACTCAGGGGGAATCACATTTAGCCTACTTTCTATAAAAGAAAAAAAACAGGTGAGAAGAGAAGCATCAAATCATTGAAACCTGCACATACTGAAGCAAAGGGACCTTAGATATGTCAGACAAGGTGAAGGTAAATACTGAGCTGGACGAATAACATCTTAAGAGACATTCTTTTGCTTTTAAGCCTTTTCATAGTGTTTGAAACAGTATTACCAGCTAGTTAATGCCTTATAATAGAAATCAAAGAGGTACAGATTGGTGTTTTTATTCATCTACTTCTTTTTCTTGTCCAACAGGTAAAGATACATTGAACATTGCCTCCTAGAATCTGATCTGATTCTATCTGAATCTAAAGCTGATATGTAACCCCTGTCCCTCGGTAGGCTTTCAGGATTAAGACAGATTCAAAACAAAGGAGTTTCCAAATATTTCAATCATTTTCTAAGAAAAACACAGGAGAAAATAACTAAGATTATATTATTTTAATTACATTACACTAAACCTGAGATTTTTTTTTAGCTTGATAACATTTATTAATGTTCAGTTAAACATTAATTTGCAGATCTGATCACTAATTTAGACATGTTTATCAAAACCAATAGAAAACAACTATATTGACATTTATCAGTCTGAAAACGATTAAATATGGACTTCAAGCAGCAGGACACAAGGTGAAAACATGCCTAAATATTTTCCAACTAACACGCTTAGATTATTTACAATAATAACAAGGTATGAAGCGATATCACACAAAAATACAATACTTAGAAGTTGCAGGTGCCAGATGTGACATGGCATGAATAGCGCTGCCCCCATAAAAAGGAAAATATGAATCATGATCGGAGGAATGTTCTTCTCAGACGAGCAGTTTTCTGTTTTTCAGTTGCGGTTTTTAAAACGAGGTCCAAGTGTGTGTTAAATGAGATGTGACCTGCTGCTTTTTGCAGCCCGCAGACGGACGCAGAAGCAGCGAGTCTGAGTAAACAGGAACAAAACATAAAAACAAACGCCTGCTGAAAGCATGAACCTCCCTGCTCATCATCATCATCACAGCTCTATTCTTCCTCTCTCCATTGCAACTGAATCGCCTCGGTCTCATTACAGATTACAGCCTTGGCAGAGTGACTCTCCCCTTTCTCTCGCCTTTCTCCTCACAGCCCCTCTCTTGATTAACATTTTCTGCTAGGCTTCACACCAAAGGCCCAACCTGCGCGCTTTAAAGGCAGGGTGGAAAAAAAGCCATCAAGCGCTGGAGTGGAATCAGATAAGGCTATCAGGCAGGAGGCTTTGCTGCCTGCCTTTGTCCGTCTCCTCCACCCGCCCTTGCTTCCTCCACCAGTCTCTCACTCCACTGCACCTTTTGTCTGACTAATTCCCTGACGGATCGCTACCCTCTGCCTGGGACCACCTCCAGAACCTCTCTACTGGGTGAGAGGGACCCTACACAGCTGCAGAGAGAGCAGAAAGGCCTGATGTTGAGAGCAGATCCTGATTCAACATCGGTCCAAATGAGCAGCAGATAAAGCACATTCTTCTCAATGGAATCTCCAACATGCCAATTGAAAACATGACTGGCTGTTTGGTTGAAAAAATCACAAGAGTAGTGTTTCAGACCTAGGAATGACACATTAATTGACAGCTAAACTCTTTTATTAGTAACTACAACAAATACAAAGAAAAAAAATACAGTACTACCATTTTCAACTGAATGTCTGAAGTCACTACTGAACTTTAATACAATCTTTTATCTAGTAAGTGTTAATTAGTGATGCGCCGATGCCATTTTTTGGCCCCGATACTCGATACCCGACTGTGCAGTATTGGCCGATACCGATACCATACTGATACCATCTGTGTGAAATTGATGTGTGTGTGTATATATGAAGAACTTTATACTACTTGGATGTAAAATAATTGCCATCATGGCTTTGTCAAGCTGCTGCCTACCTTTGTGTAGCAGGAAAAATACTAATAGAAAGTGAATCCAGTAGAACTTTTTATTGCCTACCTGGAATGGGTGACAATAGTTGAATAAACTTTTGGCTCTCAAAATGGTATCTGTGCCCTATTTGTTGGTACTTGTTGATACCGATACCACCATTTTAATGCTGGGTCGGGGCCCTTCCCAGTACTGGTATCAGTATTGGTTCAACACTAGCTTTAATTATAAAAATTGTCAGCATTATGTTTTAAGTTTAAGGTATAGTGGAGGATCTTCTCTTTCCAGATGGATCATCAAAATAAGTGGTCCTCCTGATTGTCAATCATTCTGGTGATATGTTTAAATAAGGCCGTCCTACATGCTCATCCTTATTTTGGAAAGTAAGCTTTTATAAACGATGCAAACAGCAACTTTTAAACAGCGTTGCCAAGTAGAAATGGGCTCATGCACGCTCTCATACGTGTTTAATAGGCGTTTCCTCCTGGGAGTGGGTACAGAGTTGTGCATGTTCTTTTTTTAAGTGGAGATGGCGGGTCATTTCAAAAATTCGCGAAAATCCTCCACTATACCTTTAGTTCTATTTCTCATGCTTTTTTTTTTTTTTTTTTTACCCCCTTTAACACAGTGGAAACTCGAGGTACGTATTGTTATTAGCTCAAAAAGGTACTTTATATGTTGAAAAATTGTTAGGAAATTGGATTAAAATCTCTCTCTTACCAAACCTGGACATTACTCAGAATGTGTAATAAATATATAATAAGGACAATGTAAATACTGTTTGAAATAATGATGAAGTGTTTAAAATATATAGATTTATTTATAAATGAATTACTGTAAGGATTCGTTGAAATTCTTTGGCGTGGGGAAAACAGCTTTCATTGCAACTTCTGCAATGGATTTTCATACCAACAAAGGTAGACCAATGGCAAATGGGCCTCATTTATCTAAGCATATAAGAGCACAGTTAATAATACATAAGGGAATTTAGTGTGCTCACAGAAGCCTTGCACTTTATCCAACAAGGTGCACACCTCTGTGGTGTCTTTCAAATTTAGCACCTCCTTCGTTGTTTGTTTCCCTGCAAAGACCAAGACGAGAAGGAAAACTAACCAGGAGAAAGACTAAATGACTAGCAGCCAGAATACGCTTAATAGATGTATCAATGACAAAATTAAAGATATGTAAGGGTTTCTGTGTCCATATTTGTGTTTCTGGCTGCTGAAACCCAACACAGGTCAACTGCCAAGACTTGCAGATGTTTAGTGAACTGCAGCTCTAACATATTTAAAATGAGGGGAATCTATTCACTGCCTCTAACAAGGCTTCAGTTCACTGTGGCAGACTGACCACTGATCCAGCCACCAGGGAGAAGTCAGAGCTTTAGATCCCGTCACGTTAGCATGCAGGTTGCACTACGGCTTCACGTTTGCCTCGTCCCATCTTGGACATTTGCAAACAGATGCTATGAAAGCAGCCTGCAGGTTTTTGATCAATCAAGCTTTAACAAGTCAAGTTGACTGGCTGCGAATGTAACATTTTGCATGTGAAAAGACGAGGCCTGGTTTTGATTAGGCCTAAGCTGATAAATGGCAGATTCAAACAGGCCCCCCTGCTATTGCAGAGAAACCCCAGAGGTCCAGAGGTTTAAGTCCAGACTGATATCAACTCTGTTGCTCTTCTTTTTTCAGCAAAGCCATGAATAGATCCATTATCCAGCAGATTCATTCTCATCTCCTAAATTGAAGTGGCAGCAGCTTAAAATACCCTTTTTAAAGCAGCCATTTCTTTCCTCCCTCCCAAATTTGCCTTAATGAAATATTCATGCTCTGTCTCAGTTTGCCCTCCTCTTGTAATCTTTTATTTTGAAGACTTTTTTATCAGACAGATGGTGAAATAAATTTGCAGTTTTCCTCACATTTAGCATTTTTTTCTCATTAGATATATTTATGGACAATTATAAAGATTTTGTTTTGCTCTGTACATAAGTATCTACCACATTCCCTCTATTACCTGATTTTCTCAGGCAGTTATTTGAGTATTTCAATCTTTTTTTAAGCATTTGATGTTAAGGTTAACTATTTAAATAATTCATTTCAAATCCAATTATCCACTCATGTTATAACAATTAAAAAGTCATTATTTTTTAATAGTAGGATATTATATGACTGTAACCTTTTATATGAACTCTGTACACGAGTTTGAATTTAAAATTATAGTTACAAACTGATACATAGAAACTATGGTACAAATACTGCTGAGGGTAGGTGGGTGGCATTAAGTTGTACAGAGAGGAAAATCTAATATTAATATTACAAAAGGGCATATTTTTTCTGTGGTTTACAGCTAATGAGTTAACAGTCCAAAGGATAAGCAATTCAATCATATTTATATTACTATAGCACCAGAACTGTGTTTGGGCTGTTTCAACATATTCTCATTATCAGTTCGTATGAAATCGTACGAAAAGTTATGCACACTATTTTGTACGTTTTGGACGTTTTTCCTCAAAAACCCACATTAGTGCGCATGCGCTGGCAGAGAGAAAAAAAACCCAGAAAAACAGTGCAATCATCACTTATTCATGTCTCCAACTACGTTGCTTGCTGTTTTATATCTTAGGGTTATGGTCAGGGTTAGGGCTAATTGTAATTTATATTCTATGTTCGTGAATGGTGCTTCAGATATGCATGCGCATACACCGAAAAAAACGTCCAAAACGTACGAAATTACGGTGCATAACTTTTCGTACGATTTCATACGAACTCATAATGAGAATACACTGGCTGTTTTGATGCAGTTTAGCTTTTAAAGTTAGCAAAATAATTATTTTCACTTTAGCCTTCAACCTGTATTTCACATCCAGTTCCAACCAATCTATTTAAGGAAGTATCCTCTATGATTTCCTCCTTCATTTTAGATGTGATTTATCTATTCCTGTTACAGGGATATGTACCTCAGGCCTTTAAGGTAGCTGTAATTAAGCCTTCCCTTAGGAAACTGCCTCTTGATCCTTCTATTGATCACTTATAATAATAATTGAACTCTATTGATCTCACATTGGACAAATTTACCTCTGCAGTGGGCTGCCATCATGGGGTGCTCAGGGAGCAGTGTGGGGTAGAGGTTCTTGTTCAGAGAGCCAAAGTGGCAACCTGTGGGGCTAGAACTCCAAACCGCAGGATTCCAAGGTCTATGCCATATCCACCAGGCAGCCACTCTCCCCTAAAAGCAAGCAAGCATTTTTTTAAATAGTTTTTGTGTTTTTTCTTAAGGCTGCCAGCTAATGTGCCAGAGGTGCAGTCTGGGGTTAAGGGTCTTACTCAGAGAGCCAGAGTGGCAACCTGCGGGGCTCGAACTCAGAACCTCAGGATTCAAATATCTAACTTCAATTCAATTCAGTTTATTTATATAGCGCCAATTCACAACACAAGTCATCTCAAGGCACTTTACAGTTCACCATATCATTCAGTCAAATTGATTCAAAGTTTTCTATCTAAGGAAAACCAGTTGATTGCATTGACTCGTTGACTCAGATACAATCCCTCACACTAAGCATGTTTGCAGTGACAGTAGAGAGGAAAAACTCCCTTTTAACAGGAAGAAACCTCCAGCAGTACCAGGCTCAGTGTGAGCACTAACTACTAGGCTGCCACCTCCCCTTATAGACCTATATCTAAAATTTTAATCAAAGCAGTTGCTAATCACGTGGGTGAACACTTGCATCATAAAAATGTTTTTGAACAGTTTCAGTCTGCTGTCATCATAACATTGAAACAACACTGGCGAAAGTAACTAATGATATTCTCAGGGCCTCAGATAATAGATTTAAGGCAAATTCATTTTACTATAAAAACTGCTGTCTCACTCCCCCCTTGTACTTCTAAGCAGTGGCTTCTCTACCAGAGGCCTGGAAGATTGAGGGTACTTTGTAGTATCTTAGTTGTCCTTTGAACTCCACGCTATTGAACTGAGATCTCTGATGTTTCTGCAGGTGCTTGTTGGAGCCACTTCTCCAGTGTGGGGGTTACTGCCCCCAGTGCTATAATGACCACGGGCACTACAGTTGCCTGCACCTTCCTGGCTTGGTATTTTTTCAATTCCTCATTTTTTTTTCCTGATGTTTGCATTATTTTGGATGTCTGCTCATCAATGATCACAATGTCTGGTTGGTTGGCAACAACCATTTCATCTGTTTGGATCTCTAAGTCCCTCAGGATCTTAACTCTTTTATTCTCCAACATCTTGGGAGTTTGCTTTCATTTTGACCTGGGTGTTTCCAGGTTGCATTCTGCACAGATGTTTCTGTACACTAAACCAGCCACCTGGTATGGTGATCATGTATTCCTTTCCTGCCAATATCTTACATTGTTTGATTGTTTTTTGGGGCCTCTTTACAAAGCCTTCACCTGGGATCTTGCCTGGTATGGTAGATCTGGGCCTCTGTTTCTCTAGTCCTTGAGGCTGGTTCCTGTGCTGCCATGATCAGTGCTTCTGTGCTGTCCTTCAGCCCAGCCCTCTCTACATCTCCATGATGTATTCTTGGAGCTTGGATGTTTCATTGTCATTGGTGGCTCTGACACTAACTAGGCCTATGTCTCTGTCTTTGTGCTCAGTATATAGTTTGTGGATAATGGAATAGAAGTGGAATCCACCATGCATGGTGAGTAGTTTCCCTGTTTTAACATCAGTAGCCGGAATTTCCTCCCTAGGCAAACTTATTATTTGGTCTTATTATTGGTCTTATTAACTTAATATTATTATCAACTTATTGTTGATTGCCTGAACCTTGTTCTTTCCATAGAGCTGATTTCTAGGAATTGGCCTTACTTGTTGCAGCTATTTGGCTGTTGCAGCTTTCTTTGTAGCCTCTTTTGGTTGCCATTTGCCTCTGGTATTCCAAGGTACTTGTTGATATCTTCTACATCTGCTATTCCGCATTCTGGAAGTATGATCCCCTCTGTGTGGAATACCTTCCCTCTCCTTGTCCCCATTCGGCCACATTTCTCCAGACATTCTGACGTCCCTGCTTATGATTCTGGTGGTGTGGATCAGCGAGTCAATGACTCGTTCTATTAGCATACAGCTTGATCTCCGATAATAAAGTAAAAAACTTTGCTGTTATTTCTGATCAGGAACTTTCATTTAAATCTGATATTCAACAGGTTTCTAGATTTCCTTCTTTAATCCCGGGAGTACTGCTACAATCAGCAATATCTTGTCCATGGGTGATGTTGAGAATCTAGTCCATGCATTTGCTACTTTAAAGCTGGACCATTGTAATTTTTTACTGTCCGGAAGTCAACAAACTGTAATTAAAAGCCTGCAGTTTCCCCTATTTTTCCTTCCCTGAATTACTTTTCTTCTAAATATGAATTAAGTAATTATTTCATAGTTTATTTACCTATTGTATTCTAGCATAGTAGTATGGAAACGAAAAGCAAACTAAACCCCTTTCAAGAATTCAGGACTCTTCAAAAGCCTGCGATTAACCAGGAAACCAGTCAGTTTAAAGTATTTGTACCAAATTATCATTATTATTATTAAGTACACTAATCAAAGTGTCAGCTGTAATTCCGTCAGTAGTTTATAGAGTTTATAGACTCTGTTAGTGAGGGTGTATGTGTGTAACTGAGCCTTGAATACTTGCTATCAGTGTATCAACCCTCCAGACCACTCAGGTCTTCTGGCTCCAGCCTGCTCTGCATACCTAGAACCAGAACTAAACATGGAGAAGCAGCATTTAGTTCCTATGCTCCACTTATCTGGAACAAACTTCCAGAAAAGTGTAAAAGTGCGGAAAGTCTGAGTTCCTTTAAATCAAGACTGAAAATTGTTTAGGATTGCCTTCGACTGTTCTAGTTAAACAGTTCAACTAAAACATATTTTCTTTAAATTAATCATTTCAAAAGCATTACCATTAGTATAATAATAAAGAATATACATACAAATAATTAGAAATCAAATACTGGAAAATTAGCCCAAACAAAGTCCTCTTCTTCTCCATAAAAAAAAAATCATCCAATAAATAAATGTAATCTAACAAAAACTTCCAACTGTTTTTAATATTCTTTTTTTGTTTATGCATTTTTTATTTTATTTATTTTTTATTTATTTATTTTTATTTTTATTTTTTCCTACTTGCTTTGATTCTGTTTTATCTTCCTGTATTTTAATCATGTAAAGCACTTTGCATTGTCTTTGTACTGAATTGTGCTATACAAATAAATTTGCCTTGCCTTGCCTTGCCTTGCCTTGCCTTGATGTAAAATTTGAACCATGAGATGGAAAAAAGGGGGAAAAAAACAATAAATTCAAAGTTATAAACCCAATTCTTATGCTCACTAAATTTGAAAAATGCATCATTAAAGGTACGCAGATGATGAAGGAAAAATACATTCTTTTTTTCCCGAAATGTGTAAGCAGGTGCATGTGGTTTGAAAGAGTATTATACAAGGTGGATGGGGGAAGGTGAACATGAATAGGTATTTCACTTTCTGTACATGGGTGTATAGATGTTTTTTTAATGGTTGTGGTCATGTGGGTAATAATTGTATGAATGAAGATGTATGTGGGCACATGTGAATGTGTAAATGTATGTTTATATGTCGAGAAATAAATTTATCGGCTCACTTAATGGACTAGAATAGAGGTAAAGAAGAATCGAGATGATCGTTGATGTTAAAGACTAAATGACGGAGATGTTATATGATTAAAAAGTTACAGACCTCGTTTCAGTCATAAACACTGAATTATAAATAAAAAGGAATTATATATATAATTTATTATGCATAATGTCTGTATGTGCTAAATGTATATACTGGAATGTCTGAAATACATTAACTTCTTCATTTATTATATATTGTTAAAGGTAAAAAAAACATGAGAAGAAAAACAATATTTTCTTCTTTGTTACAGAACTCAGCAGCCAAGTGTGACTCTTCCCAGCCCCCATGCACTTTAGATTTTCCATCCAAATGGACTTCTTTTGTATTTCCCCTCCTCCCTAACCCCAAAGAGACACACACACACACACAGACTTAATATCATTATTAGAGGTGGACATCTAATTTTAAATGGGACAATCCACTGCTCTATATGCATGTTACAGAAATGACGTGTACATCCAAAAAGGCTTCCTCACACTTTGACCTTTCCCATGTTGTTTTCTTCTTTTGTCTTTTCCAGTCGACTTTCTGGCAAAGTATTGCATTTTCAGTCAGGAGAAGTTGGAGGAGTACAAAAGGGCTTTTGAAGCAGTAAGTGAAGGGCGATTTAAACCCTTTTTGTTCTTTCTCTTTCAGGAGATTCTGTTTCACTCATTGGTATGTGTTGCTCTTCCAGTCACAGAGAAGGTGTGGAGTCTGCAGACGAATTGAACCTATTCACCTTTCACAAAACGCAAAACACAAAACAACACAAACTTCAGTGTTTGGTTGTTTTTACCTCTTTTTTAATTAGATGCCTCTAAATAAAATCACTTCAAAAATTGTCTAGTTTGTAGCGTTAACCTGCATATAATTTTATTTCATTATTAATTCAGATTTTCAATTGTGGCCTCATTCTACAATCTGATAATAGAAAGAGTTTAAAAAAAAAACTTTAAGCCTACAAAGACATGAGTCCATCTGGATTTGCAGGATGCCCAGAAGAAAGTAAATCAAGTTGGCCGACAAGTAAATCTTAACCAGTTAACTGGCTAAACTAAAATCACCAAAAATGATTTTGAATCAATGTGAATCAATTAATCATAAATGTTTTATTAAATCCAAAGGCAAATTAAATATTGGAGTAACTCATACGTTATCTTTTAAAACGATGTTTTAGTTCATACCAAAAAGTTTTTTTTTTTTTAAAACAATCCACTGGATTTAGTTATACTTTTGCTATTTATATTTCATTTAAAAAGTTTTATTTTTTTAAGTTGAAACATGTTAATTAAGGGATGTTAATTTACTAAAAGTATTACCATACCATACCAACTTTATTTATGAAGCACTTTATACACCGAACAGGACCAAAGTGCTGTACACAATCATAAAATACAATAAAATTATAAAATAGAGAAAAAACGAGTGTAAAATACATATTAGTATACAAAAATAATAAAACAAAGTAAAACCTCTCAAATTGTGCCAAAAGCCAAGGAAAAAAGATGAGTCTTAAGAAGGGACTTAAAAACAGCAAGAGAAGAGGCCTGTCTTATGCTCAGAGGCAGATCATTCCACAGCTTAGGAGCTGCCACAGAAAAAGCACGGTCTCCTCTGAGCTGCATTTTGTCTTTGGGACCCTCAGAAGCAACTGATCAGCTGACCTGAGGGAACGGGAGGGTGTATAAGAATGTAACAGCTCAGACAGATAAGAAGGAGCAAGGCCATTAAGAGTTTTAAAAACAAATAAAAGAATTTTAAAATTAATCCTAAAATGTACTGGCAGCCAGTGTAAGGAAGCTAAAACAGGGGAAATGTGGTCGAATTTTCGTGTACCTGTTAAAAGACGTGCAGCAGCATTTTTAACCCTCTGAAGATGAGAAATATACAAGTCACTGACCCCTGTATAAAGTAAGTTACAGTAATCCAGCCGTGTGGTCACAAATGCATGTATCACTGTTTCAAAATGCTGTCTGGAAAGAATGGGTTTTACTTTTGCTAGCTGCCTGAAGTGGAAAAAGCTGGACTTTATAACGGCTCTGATGTGCGCTTCCATTTTAAGACCAGCATCCATCTTAACCCCTAAATTTGTAATAACCGGCTTAACGTACTGAGCCAAGGAGCCAAGACTGGTCACGGAATCAGCAGTGGATCTGCCAAAGATCATTACGTCCGTCTTGTCCTCATTGAGTTTTAAAAAATTTAGGGCCACCCAGGCCTTCACATCTTCAAGACATAAAAACAGAGACCAAAGAGAGGTGGAGTTTACATTCTTTAGCGGTAAGTATATCTGTGTGTCATCTGCATAGCAGTGAAAGGCAATCCCATGTTTTCTGAAAATAGAGCCGAGCGGAAGAAGGTAAAGTGAGAAAAGGAGCGGGCCTAGAACTGAGCCCTGTGGGACACCACACGACAGTGGAGCAGAGGGGGACCTATGGCCATCAAGACAGACACAAAAAGTACGTTCAGCCAAATATGATCTAAACCAATCTAGAGCTATGTGACCGACGCCCACCCACTGTTCCAGATGGGAAAGTAAAATGACATGATCAACTGTGTCAAAAGCAGATGATAAATCCAACAGCACCAAAACAACAACGTCACCTGAATCAGTTGCTAAAAGTATATCATTAAAAACTTTTAAAAGGGCTGACTCTGTGCCATGAAATGGTTTAAAACCGGACTGAAAAACCTCTAATATATTATGTTCATTAAGATAGGCCATTAGCTGATTACAGACTACCTTCTCAAGAATTTTTGAAATAAAAGGCAATTTAGAGATAGGTCGATAATTTGCCAGAACAGTAGGATCCAAAGCTGGTTTCTTAAGTAGAGGCTGCAGATCTGCATGCTTCAGAGCTTTAGGAACAACGCCTGAGGACAAGCTACTATTTACAAGAGCAAGGACAGAAGGACCTATAGCAGAGAAAGCTTCTTTAAATAATTGGGGCGAAATAACATCATCTGGAGAACCAGTTGGCCTTAAGTGATTAACCACCTCCTGCAATAATTGCAAGTTCACACATTCAAAGCTGTGGAAAACACCAGAACAAGGTGTTTCTCTCTATTTCTCTTTAGAATAATCGATTTATTGTAAAAAAAAAAAAAAAATACTTGATTATTTTATATAATGGTATAAATGCATTCGTTTGTTTTTGTTGCTCTTTTCAGGTCCCACTTGAAGAAAAAGGTTTTGATTTTAATTAGGCTTTAAATAACTCACACTGTGAGAAAATTAGGGCAGGCAGACAAGCTCCGAGCCAGCTCCCATGCCAGAGGATGAAGAGGGCACATCCACTCAGTCACGGTCAGAGAAACAGGACTACACTGGAAAACAGGCCGATCTCCAGCATCTGTTAACAAGGGTGTTGATGGAAGCAGCACAGCTGATGTTTCTTTCCAGGATGGAGTCACAGCCAAACAGGAACAGATGAGGCAAAGCTACTCTGAGGAAAAGCAGAGAGAGCATAACGTTAGAGATTGAGCTAACAGAATTTTGCAGAATAGGAGAATAGAGAGAGAATGAAGCAAATGGGGGGTCCCATATAAAATGATATGGCCTTTTGGTAGATTTAGGTAAAAGGTACCGTAGTAGGTCATATTTTCTTAAAATAAGTGTTTATTTGTTTTCTTAAATTGCATAGGTATATTGGACACATTTACATTGGATTAAAACAATTTACATGTAAAATGAGAGCAAAACAGCTGCAGGCTCTTATTTCAATTCAATTCAGTTTATTTCTATAGCGCCAATTCACAACACATGTCATCTCAAGGCACTTTACAGTTCACCAGTTAATCTAGTCATATTGATTCAAAGTTTTCTATCTAAGGGAAACCAGTTGATTGCATCAACTCATTGCTCGAATGCAATTCCTCACACTAAGCATGCTTGTAGCGACAGTGGAGAGGAAAAAATCCCTATTAACAGGAAGAAACCTCCAGCAGAACCAGGCTCAGTGTGAGCGGACATCTGTAGAGGCAGACTTTCAATTGCGTAGTATACAAATATTTAATTTTAAGGGTGAAAACTCTCCTTCAAGTGGCAGATCCCACCTCCCAGCAGCTGTAAGACTTTATAACCATCGATGTTAAAAACAACCTCAATATGTTCTTACACTGAGGCTGATATTTGCAGTTTCTGCCTTAGTAAAAAATGCTGCTTTCATTTTTTGCACATCTCTGGTGTTGCTGCTATTGATTATCAATTCACCAGATACAGAGTATTTATATTGTAAAAACACTGTACAGTACAGCATTTTATTTATTTTCTTAACTCTGTCACTTATTGTTATTTTTATACACTTTTCCAAGGTCCACATTATGTGACTACTTTTGCTATAACCGTTGGCTGCTGTAACATCACAATTACCCCATTTTGGGACAAAAAAGGGATTTATTTTTTATAATTTACCATAGATCATCTCCTTAATTAAGGGTAAATACACTCATTTTGAGATATTTTTACTAATTTATAGATTTGCTTTACAGTATTTAAAGTAATCAGCATAATTTTTTCCTTTTATCACCCCTTTATATCCCCATGGTGGCTCGTTTCAATAAAACCAACAGACATGTATGAGGAGTTTGGTGTTTGTTTACAGGAGGACAACGACGAGGATGGCTACCTCTCCTGCCTGCAGGTTCTCCTCGCCCTCAAAACCATCATTCCTCCTGAGCTGCTGTCCGAAAAAGAAGAGATCTACGTCTACAGGGTAGATGAGAGCCCTGATCACATGCATTCCAGCAGTTTTTCACACCATCCTATAACATGAACGCTGTGATTCAGATCCTGGAGATGGTGGACTTCAGAGTGACAGACGGACTCGTGGACCTGAGGCTGTTTGCTGTGATTGCGAGTCTGGCACAGAAAATAGCCTCCATGGAGTAAGTGAAAAAGGCAAACACCATCTTCAGTAAAGCTGGGGGAAGAGTCAGTGTCACTGCCATAAATAAGAAAGGGAGAGTGTATGCATCTCTGTTTCACTGATTCTAGCATCATGTGTGGGACTCTTTGATTCTTTTTCATTTTTTCTTTCCTTTTCTTTAGGCTACATTAGAGGTCAAGGCTTTAAAAAAACTATTTCACTTCATTCTATGTGCAGAACCAGTCATTGAAATCATAAATCATTTGGACACTCTGTGTCAAAGCAATAAAATCTTAACAGAACGACGAGCTTCTATCAGCATGAATTACATGCAGTGAAAGGTAGTGATATTAGTAAACCGATTAGACCACCTCTGAATGAAATGTGTTTAAATCGAGGATCGATGTCTGCTTGAAATTTGTTTCATATAAAAAGTGGAAATCTTTTTATTAACTATGTAGAGTTTGCTCTACAAAGCATCAATTTAGTTATTTCTATAAGGGTGATATTAACTTGTTTTCTAAGAAACTGGGTAACGATGATAAACAAACAATGGCTAATTGCTAATCTTGCTTATGCTACCTCACACATGAGCGTGCATATAGATAAGTCAAATTCTTGCGTGTTCACTCTTGAAAAAATGAAGTGGTATTAATTTGTTCAAGCTTATTTAACTAATTTATTTTTGTATTAATTTAACTTTTCTATTCTAAAGAAAGACTATTTCAAAGGGATTGTATGTCTAAAATATTAGGTTATGAATGCTTTAAAGGTTTACTCTTTGAAACGAAAAGAGAAAAAAAGAAAGATAAAGAAACTCCAACCCTAGATTTTTTTTTCTTTTTTATTGATATGGGAAAAATACTTTGGTATAATATTTTTTTGCACAAAAGACAGACTTTTTGGAATGCCTGCTTGTAATATTTTTTGTTGAACCCGTTTGGTGAATGGGGCAACTTTTCTCTTTATACATATCTCCACTCTTCAGATGAGATGGCCATAGAAGGAGGTTATATTTTATGGTTTACCATTTCTTTGTTCATAGAAACATATCTTTTGGATCACTTTTCTGCTCAAAGATCAGATAGTTCAGATAAACAGCCCATAGCATCACCAGCCTCCTCTTTACTGAACAGAGTGGCATGGAGGGCTTTTCTACATATAAAAACTTTTTTTTTTTTTTTTACATCAGATTTCTCTAGATATTCAATCTCAGCCTCATCTGACTAAATCACTTGTCCCAGTTCAAGTCCCAGTAGAGTTTAATTAGCTTATCATGCTTGACAGAAAAGGCTGACTAACTAATTTTTTTTTTACCAAAGAAATACTTTGATTTTCTTGTCGTTTACTACTTTAAAAAGGGGCTAAAGAGAAAAAAAGCTTTAGAATTGCATCATATTCATTTGTCAGGAAAAAGGGAAGCATCGTTAATGATGAAGGGTGCGAATGAGTGATAGCAGTCAAATAATAATATTGTTGTGGCCCCTAAAAATAAATATATTCAAATTAAAGTTTTGTAAATTGTCAGATTATATGAAAGTAAAGTTAAATATATTGTGTGAAATTCTATTTCACACAATATATTTTATTAATTGTCATTTTTATTCAAATAAACCACAACACACATAAAGTAAAACACTATCCCACCAAAATAAAACATCTGAATAAATAAATAAATAAATAAATAGACATCTTCATAAAACTGTTTTGGATATCTA
Organism: Cyprinodon tularosa; assembly: GCF_016077235.1. NCBI lineage: Eukaryota > Metazoa > Chordata > Actinopteri > Cyprinodontiformes > Cyprinodontidae > Cyprinodon > Cyprinodon tularosa. The sequence continues at coordinate 53,220 of NW_024039758.1, forward strand.
CTGATCCAGTTAACAACTTTCCTGAAATTTGGGAATTTGAGGAGTGGAAAAATGGTTTAAAAAAAAAAATTAATAAAAAAAATAAACTGAAAACTTTCAGGCTTTTGAGAACAGTTGCAGCTACTGTAGCTCTAAAGACAGTTGGATAACATAAACATCTGATAGCATTTCATTCTTAAACTAATGGCAAATTAAGAATGGGATGTGTGAAGAAAGACACAGAAAACATTTGACGTTTTGGTTGTTTTCTATCCATCTAGATGAGTCTTAATCTTAAGGGGTTTATTTCGACAGCAAAAGGAAAAGATATGCAAACCTGATCGAAATAAAGTAGTTAAAATAGGTAAACTTGAAAGCAGACCACTTCAGGAGATCAAGCCTAAGGCCTGGATGCATGAATGAGAAAAATATAAATTACTAATTAAAGTTCTCCTTTCTTGTCATCAACATTTTTAGTTTTTAGATGGAAGTGAACAGATATCTGCTGCTTTCACTTTATAGTTTTGAGTTGTTCAGATGTTACTCAAACATTCTGTTTCTCCGATATTCTAAGAAAAGCACTTCGAGGGAATCAGCTTTGAAAAGGCTGAACTCTTCTGGGGCAAACTTTGGCCTCAGCGTCCCTGTGTCCCAACGTTATGCTCCATATGCCACAGATTCCCACACACAGCGTTTTGTTTTTCCTTGTCCTCGCCCCGGGGTCTAAGGCTTCCTACAGACAGGAGCAAGTGGAGCCAAGCTCACTGTGGAGGTCTTTGGAGGTCAAGGCCTGCACCCGAAGCCCTCACCCTGGACTGAGAGCTGCCTCTCAGCGAGGCCGGGGCAGGGTCACGGGTCTCCTGATTTACGGCCAGTTCTTTGTGGCGTTCATTGGAGGAGGTCTGTAGGCTTACTGCTGCGCTGGCACTAAAAGACCAGGGTGTCTGCTCTGTGTGGAGGCAATTATCGTAATGATAATGAATGTTCGTATTAAACCTCTTTACACAAAAATCCTCTTTGCAATTTCAATAATAAGAAGGGATCCATCAGCGTGTAGAATGCCGTGTCCCAAACAAGGCGAAAACAAAAGCATCCCTCTGTCATCTCCTCCAAACTGAACTGAACTGATCCTCTTACCTGTTTCACTTAATCCTGTTGTCTCTAATCCTGCTTTAGAAATGAGCCGCTACAGTAGTTACACAATCAGCCGTTCTGATCATGTGGAGATCTGAGGAGGGGTGTCCCTGTTTTTGTTTCTGGCTATTTCAACTCTCATTTCTTTTATGTCTCCTCCTTTCTTCCCAGCTTTACCTGTCGCATGTCTTTCATGTCATGTCGCCTCCTGTTCACCTTTCTGTGCTCCTTGTGGCCCATCTGTCCCCGCGTTGCATTGTGCCCCTCACACGGCGTCACATTCCCTCAGGGCGCGTCACATGGTTTGGCAGGACATGATGCTTGCAAATACCATCAGTGGAGCCATCGTCGTTTGGCGTTACTGCAAGTCTTGTTGTTGCTGTTGAATGAATCAGCAAGCATTCATGTGGAATAACCGAGCTGCAAGCAGATAAACTTGGTAGAAAAGACCACATCTCTCTGTTTGGGTTAGGATTTTAACGGAACGAAAAGGAGGTAACCAAAAAAAAATGCCAAAACAGAAACATTTCTGGGTTCATATATATTCAGAGACATTTGAAGCAGTTACTGTTTGTGAGACAGTTTGACCATACAACAATGAACAAGCACTGTAAGGTCTCTAAAGACCTTTTATGAGTAAGTTTGATGGGGAGGAAATTGCCTAACTTGGACCCAAATGAATCTATTAGCACAGGATGGACAAACATTGTGGAAAACCCTCCCAAAGGGTTGAGAGCTGGATGTCCCTCCTATCTATGTGAGACGGCAGAAGAGGAAAAACTTCTTCCAATCATTTATTTGTCCAATGGGATAAAGTTTCTCTTTTTTTTTTTTTTACGTTCACCTTAAAAATGCTAAAGCTCTCTGATAGCTATGGGCATATGTTGATGGTATAAAATAAATAAAGAAAGTAAGAATGAGGAAACTATGGGTCTTTAATACCATGCAGTACTGCAACACACAAGAATAGAATCAAGATTTCCTTTGATAGTTCAGCCCTGTTTTGTTGCAGTCTTTCAGATTAAAAAACCCACATTATAAAACTACTAACATATTTTCTTCAAACCTAAAACATTAAATGAAAATCTATTTGTAGCCCTCTTCAGGCAATGCTACATATGTTGTTAGATTTAAATCTGGACTCTACTTAGGCCATTAGTTTTGTTTATAGGATTATTGATTAGGATAAGTGCTTGGGGCTGGTTAGTGGAGCACATTGGGTAGCACTGCTGCCTTGCAGCAAGAAGGTTCTGGGTTCAATTCCTGCCCCGGGGTCTTTCTGCATGGAGTTTGCATGTTCTCCCTGAGCATGCGTGGGTTCTCTCCGGGTACTCTGGCTTCCTCATACAGTCCAAAAACATGACTGTTAGGTTAATTGGCTTCTCTAAATTCTCCTTAGGTGTGAGTGTGTGCGTCTCCTGTTTGTCTCTGTGTTGCCCTGCGATGGACGGGCGACCTGTCCAGGGTGGACCCTGCCTTTCATCCGTAGACGGCTGCTTCTGTCTCCTTGAACTCCAGTCGGCCTCGGCAGATGGCCGCTCACACTGAGCCTGGTTCTGCTGGAGGTTTCGTCCTGTTAAAGGGGAGTTTTTCCTCTCCACTGTTGCTACAAGCATGCTTAGTGTGAGGGATTGTATTTGAGTCAATGCAATCAACTGGTTTTCCTTAGATACACAAACTTTGTATCAATTTGACTGTATGATCTGGTTGAACTGTAAAGTGCCTTGAGATGACATGTGTTGTGAATTTGGCGCTATATAAATAAACTGAATTGAATTGAGAGAAGCACCAGCACCCCTCGCAACCCTGCTTGGGATAAGCGTGACACAAATGTAATGGATAACTGCTTGATTTTTATTGTGATGATTTATTGTGATGATGGCAAATGAAAAACGAGCAAATTTTCCGACAATGATATGGGAATTTTAGACCGGCCTAAAAAAAGTACAACCCGACCAATATTTTTATAGTTTTTTCAGTATTTATTAGTTTGATCAGTTTTCATTCAGCTTTTTTTTTTTTTTTTTTTTTGGTAGTTTAATTAAAACATTAAGTGTTTCGGCACAACTGAGTAAAGCAGTGATATATATATAATAATAAAGGATTAAATTAACAAATTATATAAATATAGGGACATTTTTTACAGGATAGTTGAACTTTATATGTGGCTAATTGAATTAATTTATTATAACATCAACTCAAAAAGATATTTAAAAGCTCTTTTTGCAAATACTTGATTTCTAAACCTGATTGCCTTTTTTTGGCAGATTTGTGGAAAACATGTGTAGGTTGGGTTGGGTTGGGGGTGGTGGAGTCTAAGGCTCCAGGCACAAGCAAATAGAAAGAGATAAGTCCAGTAAAGACCCCTGGTTCCAGCTAGAAGATAAATAATTTTGATGTTTATCATCAATCCTGAAGTCAAATCCTTTCCTTGTTACATTTTTTTTAAAGTGTCTGAAGAAAAACCTCAGAAGCTCAAAAGAATTGCACTGATTTATCTCATGTAAATGTAAAGATCGCTCCTTGTTCCATTGAAACATTAGGAGTTTAATTTTGACCTTTTAGTTAAGTAGGAGCCATTTTGAGCCCCTCCTCATCCACTAGATTTCAACCAGCCCGCTTAAATATCCCCAAACAACTCCAAGCTTTGTCAGATCAAACTGGGTCAGAATCTGTTTGCATCACCGTCTGCAGGATCTGCAGTGAGTTAGCCGCCAAAATGTTGAGCTCAACATAAGTGAGAAGTCTTCTGTGTTGGCCACAGTGGGGGGCCAACAAAAGAAAATGGGTTAGGCTGTTATTATCCTCCCAGCAGTTCATCATCGCTGCTTCCCCCAAACCCTGGCTGGTTGGTTCTTGCCATTTACACGCCGGTGTGCTTGTGCACCAGGATTTGGACTCTTTTACTGCAAACGAAGTGCAATTAATAATCATTAGCTGCCCTGTCCTGCCTCATCCTCATCAAAGCTCGGACTGCTGCGTAGTTTGGAGGACAAGGTCCAATTGCAGTGCTGGAAGCACTCAGGCGTGCACTTGATGGCCTAGTGCTTGGCCATTCTTTGCTCTAACAGGCCATTGAGCGTTCAGCGAGGAGGGGCTCATTAACACCAGGAGCTCGTTAGAGATGGGATGACCGTCGCTGTGCCACACGCTGGACTGGAGAGGTCCGTCCCAACACAATCGCTCCACTCTGCCTCTAATTATCTATGTGGATCCAGATTTAGTCGGCCTGAAAGTGGTCACATTGCACCAAAGTGTGCTCGGACCGCTCATTCCTCTCCGCTCGAATCCCGCTCATCCTGCTGCTCCCCCCCCCCCCCCCCCCCCCCCCCACTCCACGCCCACTGTCCCCCAAATCAGTTTTATCCGTTAATGTGGCGGGATGTCTCAGTGTGCCGACGCATTGTTTGTCTGTGAGCAACCACAATGAACTCAAAACACTTTAGCATCACTGGTTGGCAAACAGGGGGTCACCGGGGAGTAACCCGCCAAAAATTACCCGCCATGGCATGACTTATATTTACAAACACTCCACTTAAAGGAATAGTACACCCAAAACACGATTAGCCTTCATTTTCTACTCACCCCCATGCTGAACAACACTCTGGAGTACTTTTTTGATATCTCAAATGCATCTGGAGATCTGGGAGGCTTCTTGATGTCTGCTGACATTCAAATAATGGAGGTCTATGGCGCCCGAGGCAGAAAGGTCCATAAAAGTCCACAAAAAATGTGTCAATATTCCTCCATACTGCTCGTCCAATGTATTCCAAGTGTCCTGAGTGGGTAGCATCCAGAATTTACTCGAAACGAAGTCATTTAGAATGTTTTTAGAGCATAAACAGTAGTGTATAGGATTTCCTAAAAGCGAGTTCACGAGTCTACGGAAACCGCGGCAGACCAAACCAGACGAAAGTGCGCATTCAGTGTCTGCTCTGCCGATAATGCAAGCGTAGAAGAAGAAATGTGCTGTTTACCTGTGCAAAGAAAGAAACAACGAAAGAAAAATGTCTGAGGACTTCAGTGTTGAGGAAGAGCATGAGTTCTTTGCCGAGTTGAATGCGCACTTTCATCTGGTTTGGTCTGCCGCGGTTTCCGTAGCGTCGTGAGCTCACAGGCGCGCCATCTAAATGACTTGCTCACAGGCAAGTCATTTAGAATGTTTTTAGAGCATAAACAGTAGTGTATAGGATTTCCTGAAAGCACACGCCTGTGAGCTCACGACGCTACGGAAACCGCGGCGGACCAAACCAGATGAAAGTGCGCATTCAGCTCGGTTAAGAACTCATGCTCTTCCTCAACACTGAAGTCCTCAGACATTTTTCTTTCGTTGTTTCTTTCTTTGCACAGGTAAACGGCACATTTCTTCTTCTACGCTTGCATTATCGGCAGAGCAGACGCTGAATGCGCACTTTCTTCCGGTTTGGTCTGCCGCGGTTTCCGTAGACTCGTGAACTCGCTTTTAGGAAATCCTATACACTACTGTTTATGCTCTAAAAACATTCTAAATGACTTCGTTTCGAGTAAATTCTGGATGCTACCCACTCAGGACACTTGGAATACATTGGACGAGCAGTATGGAGGAATATTGACACGTTTTTTGTGGACTTTTATGGACCTTTCTGCCTCGGGCGCCATAGACCTCCATTATTTGAATGTCAGCAGACATCAAGAAGCCTCCCAGATCTCCAGATGCATTTGAGATATCAAAAAAGTACTCCAGAGTGTTGTTCAGCATGGGGGTGAGTAGAAAATGAAGGCTAATCATGTTTTGGGTGTACTATTTCTTTAAAGAAGTCAGAAGTGTTGGTTTCCACAAATACCTTCTGTGTTTTCAAGAGAGCTTTTCCACAGTCAGGGCTTTGCATAATTTTAACAAACGTTTTTCTTTTTATTGACCAGTTAAGAAATACCATACAACAGATGGAAAATTGTGCATGGTTCATAACCTTTTTCCGCCCTGGTTAGATTAACAGGCTAATATAAAGGCAGAAACGACTAATTGCATTCAAAAGTAGTCTGTCTGTATTTTGATCACTGTATAAGTACATGGAAACTAACTAATGGCTTCAAGGTCAGACATCTTCACCTCGTCAGAAACTTCTCAAACCAGGACTGTGTATAGAATTTCAGTGGGTCACTGTCCTCCATGTTTTGGGTCTTTCCCTGTGCCAGCGCTCCAGACTTGATCAAAGAATGATCAACTGTTTTCTCCAGAACTTGAACTAAAGCTAAGGAGAAAATCCAACCACTGTGATCACTTTTCAAAGAGAAGAGAAGCATATAAAACATAAAGGCCATTCAGGACCAGAGAGAAGAAATGTTGAAATAAAGCAAAGCAACACAAAAAGTTGAAAATGTGTTAGAATGGCCTAATCAAAGCAAAGACCAAGAGAGTTTTAGTCAAATTTCTAAAATCAACGTCCGCACCACCTTCCCTTCTGTCTGACTGAGATGAATCTAGTGTCAAAGACTCTATTATAAACTTTATTTTTTACATGAAGACATGTAAAATACTCCAGTTAAAAAGCTCCCATAGATCTCCTCCCTCATTTGCACATAAGACATTTTGAAGATATGTCACGTCTTCTCTAAATTATATTTTTTAAGCTTCTGTTCGACTTAGTTATACTTTCCTCTCTCTTCCAGCGAGTTTATGCGATCACTGATCAGCAACATGGACCTCCGCTCCCTTGAAGTGCGTCTCTTTAAAGCAAAGGTATTGACACCCTCAAGTCCGTCCTTTCCACTTGTTTGTGCTCTTGAACTTGATAACACAACAACACCTCAGATTGACATTCATGCCTCAGACATCACCTCCCGGTTCACCTTAGCCTCACTCCTGTGGCTCTGCTGGTACAGTTGCAATAAGACAAGCAGGCTGACTCTTTAAAGAGCGATCTGAAAGCGTTTTTCTGGAGAGCCACTCGGCCCTCATGCATGGAAATGAGGGAAACAAGCAAGGGAAGGGAAGAGGGGCGCTTTTCCTTTTTCATAGATTAGCACGGACTTATTCTCATTAAAGTGCCCAGCAGTGAACATGCCGTCCACTCCGCCCCAGCCTGTAATCAGCCTCAGACACACGGCTCTCCTTGGATGGACTGGGACGAGCCAATACCAGCTGTCTATGGGAGAGTGAGGAGGTAGCAGGCAACTCAAAGGCTGGCGGAACATGAAAGCCTGTGGGTGTGGAAAACTGAGCCCCAGACCAGGTAGGGGAGGCTTTGTAATTACAGAGCTGTTAGGGATAGGGTTGTTAACTGGAGAGGCTGCTGGGGGAGGCTGTGGGCTAATTACCAGAAGGACTATTCCCTGTCCCCGCCCTCTGCTCAACAATTATTACCTAGACTGCATTAACTGTGCAAACAGGTGCGCCAAACAGGACTGTGGTAATCTGAGGCCGCTATACAATAACACACAGGAGCATATTCGCACAGCAAACAGCAGGGAGAGAAGATCCAGATCCAGTTTTCCATATTTTAGGTTCATTTTAAACCACAACTAAACCTCTGAAGGAAAACTGGAAGTAAAACCCCAAAAAGAACCAGAGTTTTAATGTAAAATCCGTATTCTGAACTCTGCAGCAGCTGTTCCTGTTACTCCTGGAGGACCAGCAGGACGTGTCTGGAGCTCAGCAGGGCTTCATCAGCAGGGAGCAGCTCTTTCTGGAGCTGAAGGCTGGAGGTATCCATATGGAGCAGGAGGCGGCCATCAGGATGGAGCTGCAGCGCATTCCCCCACTAGATCTGCTGGACTTCCTGGCCTACCTGCCTCTTTTCATGCTCATCCACAAGTCTGTGATCTCCAACCCGCTCGATAACTCCAGCCACCTCTGAGCTCCGCAGCTGCATGTTAAACTGAAGGCATTACCATGCTGGTTTTATATTACAGTGAAGAATATATAACGAGCTGGATCTGCTGCTGGCTGAAGTGTTCCCAAATACAAAATGCTAAAGGTGCAGTTTTGTACAGTGTTTGTTAAGAAAGTGAAACTTTAATTTAGTTTAATTTCTCATTTATTTAGTTTAAGACTTGGACAAGTCCTAAGACTAATAAAAGTTTATGTTAAAAGACATTCATCCCACTTTTTCATATGATATCAGTCAATAGTAAAGACAGAACTTTGATCTTTGGCTTAAAACTAAATGTAAAAATGTCTGATTTCAATGCAAACAGCAGGTGTTTATAAATCCTGCCTGGGAAGTTGTTTGAGAATCCAAGAATTTTCACAATCTTTTGTTTCAAAACATTTATAAAAGGATTTATTTTGTTTAAATTGAGCTATATTAATCCATCCATCATCCATTCATCTGTTGTTCTTCTGGCCCTTTTCAACTTATATATCCATAAAGAGTCCCTCCATCATTGCATCAATCCAATGCCCATTATTAGTCTATCTTGGCATCCATCTACATAGTCTGTTATCCATCTCTGTCACATCAACGGACCAACAATCTATCCACTGTATGTCAATAAATCCATGTTTACCAAAATGTAGGACATTTTAAAGAAAAAAAGCATATTTGGAAGTTAGATCTCAAGACATCAATCAATTTAAATGAGGACAACTTCGGAACAGGAGAAAACTAAAGGCTGTTCTACGACCATTGTTCCAAATTGTATGTTATAAACTCTTCTGAATAAATACAGGCTATACTCAAATATTAGGTTGAGTTTATATCTGTTTTTCAGTGGTGTCAAAAGTATACATACATTTCTTACTTAAGTAGAAGTATAGATACTGCAGTTTAAAAACACTCTGGTAAAAGTTGAAGTATCAACTTGACCTCTTTACTCAAGTAAAAGTGAACAAGTATGTGCTACAAAAACTACTTAAAGTATAAAAGTATGAAGTAACCTTTAAAAAAAAAACAGCCAAATGCCGCCACTCGTGGGGCGACAGTGGCGTCGGATGTAGGAGTTTGCCCTGAAATCGAAGGGTTGACGGTTCAAGCCTTGGCTCCAACTTTCAGTGTCGTTGTGTCCTTGGGCAAGACACTTCACCTGCATTGTCTACTGATGGTGGTCAGAGGGCCAGGTGGCGCCAGTGTATGGCAGCCCCACTACTGTCAGTGTGCCCCAGGGTAGCTGTGGCTACAATGTAGCTTGCCACCATTAGTGTGTGAGTGTGTGCGTGAATGCGTGAATCCGACATTGTAGCATGGTATAGATAATTCACGTTAGCAGTTTGAAGAACACCTGCTTGCTTCTGATGATTTCCTTTAGCTAACCAATGATTGTTTGCGTTACATGACTCATCCAGTTACACCAGTTTTCAATAGATGTGGATGGCGCCAATGATCTGCATTGGTTGGCGCACATGACGTGGGGAAAAAAAATCATAGACATTAAACTAAAGCCAAGAGTAACGAGTAACGTTTGTTTAAAAAAAAATTAAGGAATAGAAAATACAGATACTTGTGTAAATATGTAAATAGTAGAAGTCAGAAATAGGAAGAAAAATAAGTAATGGAGTAAAGTATAGATAAATAAAACGTGTACTTAAGTACAGTACTGAAGTATTTGTACTTCGTTACTTGACACCTCTGCTGTTTATATATATATGTATATATATATATATATATATATATATATATATATATATATATATATATATATATATATATATATATATATATATATTACTAGACCTACTACTATAAAACATAATGCACCTTATCAACACGTTTTATCTAACGTTTAAAACAGAAAGTTGAAAAGCACTTGTCCATAGACACACAGAAGCGTTTTGTTTTTTATCTCCAGGTAGTGGCTGTGTTCAGAGACCAGCTTCTGCTGTCAGGACTGGAGGCACACGCCGTCAGTCAGCTCAGCACTGTGTCTCCACTCCACCGCCATCCAGAGCCCATTCACTCATTACAGCGGACACGCGTCCTGGCTGCGGCCTCCGCCCTGCCTGTCAAACTCAGTTGTCCCGAAACGCACAGACCACCTAACTAACTGAACCCCCACCTAACCTCCCACCGCCTCCATCTGCGGACTGCAGGCGACCTTCTTTCCCTCCTTTTATGGCCGCTGTTGGATTTCAGCAATTGGAATAACAGGATGTTAGATTATTTTAGCCTAAAGTTGGGTTTTCTGATGAATAATGGAATATTTTGCAACGATACACTGCCTAAAGCATTCAGAATAACAGCGATAATTATGTTTATAGGCTATTTAAAAATACTTTTTTCACATGATTTTATAACATCCCGAATTGTGTTGGATCAAAATATCTTATATTATTTTATATATATTATTATTAAGGAGGCTGTTGTTTTTGTGCAGATGTGTTGCTAAAGACAAACAAGATTTGAGATGGAGGAACAAAAAGTTTTTTACTAAATGGTTTGAAATGTTTTCTCTTGGAAAGTAAAAGGAAACCTGCGCCATTGCGTGTTTTTTATTGGAAATGTTTAAAAAGTCTGTGCTTTTGTGTTTTGTTTTTTTTATTATTATTCGGGGGGGGGGGGGGGGGGGGGGGATTTCCATTCATGTTTCTTGCATTCTCCCATTCACTGGTTGCTTAAGGACAAAACTATGTCTACAAAGGGGCAAAGCTGTCCGTAAAAATGTTTTTCTCTTCTAATAAAAGGTCAGTTGTGGACCCCTTTGAGTTTACAACAGATTTTATTTCGTTTTGCCTTTGTTTTAGTTACTCACTATAGCCTACTTATCTCTGAATTTCTGAAGCCTTCACTATTGCTTTCCTGCCTCGAAAATCAAAAAAAAAGTTGTGCGTAAAGTGTGCGTTATTTTGCGCACAAGTTTCTCCTCAAACGAAGTCCAATCCTTGCTCCTCCTCTTGTCGATCCCTCCTTTCCATTTTTTTTTCTCTTCGTATAATTCCTGGCCTCCAATACTTTTACTTTTTTCTACCCAACCCTCTATGTGCATAACTTTGTATGAAGGGTAAGTTAAAAACAGAGGCCAAGCTTGGTCTTTTCTCCTTGTACCTGATATGTTTGGGTTTTACTCACTTAATGACCCCTTAATGAGCTTTAATTGTATCACGCCCACCAACCTAAAGTCATAAAATAGTGCGCAACAGTTTGCGCAAAAGTAAAACATAAAACAATCCCTTTTGTACTAATGCGATTCTTTTTTTATTCTCTTTATATAGTTATTAATTAAGTTTTCACAAAGACTAAGAGCCATTTTTAATACACCAAACAAATAAGACATCAAAGAAATTCAGTAAATCTCTTTATTAATGGACTAGATTGTAGAAAATATGGATATAACAATTATTTAACATCTGCTTGTGAATAGAAAATAAAGAGCTGGCAGTATAAAGACACAATGCATGGCTATTGCACTCTCTTTTTGGACAATAGCTGCATAAGTTTGATCATCGTGACATGATATAATGCAATAACATGGTTTTGCTGTTAAATAAGACACATTGGTGCTATATAATAAAAAACATCGGAGTGTCAAACCCCTGCTGGAAACCTCGTGAACAGAAGAGCCAGAGAATAATAGACCACGTCAACGTTGGCAGGAGGTATTAGAAATAACTTCGCAATATATAGACAAAATATATACAAAAATGATGTGTACAAAACATCTATTAATCTCTTACATACAAAAATATCTTAATATATTCCCAAAACGTCTGATATAGAATTTAATAGAATAAATCCACGACTTGGAAGCATTTGAACTCAATTCAGCTTCTAAGAGTTTAACCAAAAAAGGCTTGATGTGATTGGATTAGCATAGATGAAGAGCGGCGTATTAAATAATGTTTTTGTTTTCTGAAGAGCATGAATTCACGTTAGGGTCTTTTTTTTTTATTAGATGCACAGGAACTGAGGTTTTCCCACACTGTCTCCTTCAATCCTTTGGCGCTTTTTTGCAAAGTTCTCAGGACTTTGCGGACTTTTCAGTCAGTCTGTGAGGACGCAGGATTTAAACAGCGCATCTTGTTCTCCTCCAGGGGCCATCCCTAGCACCGGACAACAGCAGGATGAGTTGATCCGTAATTCTGAGAGAAAGAATGAAAGAAAGTTAGAAAAGAGTTTTAAAAGAAAAAACAACTTTTATTGTTTTAGAAATAATTGCCTCATCTTACCTCAGAGATGCTCAGAACCAGTTGGTGAAGTCCAGCAGCTCCTGCTCCTCCGGACTCAGCGGGTCATAGGAGCCCTCATCGGATGAATAGGAGGACATGGGTGACCCTGCCATGGAGTTCATGTCCGCAGAGTATCCCTGCGACATGCTGGGCGACAGGACGCCGGACTGGAAGGCCGCGCTCACCGCGTCGTGCTCGTCCAGAAGCTGCTGCAAGGCGCGGATGTACTCCACCGCGGAGCGCAGCGTCTCCACTTTGCTCATCTTCTTGTTGGCGGCGCCGTTCGGGACGTGCTCCCTCAGCGTGGCGAAGCCGTTGTTGACCAGCTTTACCCTGTTGCGCTCCCGCTCGTTCCTGCGCGCCACCGCGTGCGGCTGCTGTTGCGGGAGCGTGTAGCCGAACCCCGCGAAGTTCAGCCGCCGCTTGCAGCGCAGCAGCTCCGGTGAAGAGGAGCGCTGGCGCTTGGGCTGCTTGGACTTCCCGCTGCTGCTGCTCCCGCTGCTGGGGCTCAGCTGGATGCTCTGCGCCGAAAAGTAGCAGGAAGAAGGAATCAGCTGCTGCTCACTGACGTTAATTTCCATTTTCGCTGTAATGTCCATCTCCAGAAAGTTCGGTAATCGGTCAAACTTTAAGTCTCCTGGCGGTGCGTCCCGCTCGTGCCGTTCACGTGGTTCGACCGCACTTGCTCCAGTGGGGGCAGTCTGCCTCTGAGAGCTGAAATGTGTCCTGGAAGAGAGACACCACTGCTTTTCAATGCGTTGGGATGAGGGCTGGCCACGCCCACTGGTCGCGTGGATACACCTTGGGCTCCTGCGTTGGGTACCGGTGCGTCGCGCGCGCCTGACGCGTGCCACTTCAAGTACTAAACAAACAGCGGTGGAGAGGTTTGTTTCTTGGCAGGAGGCGAAACGAAGGAAACCTTTTCACAAAAACAACAGTTTGTGTTTTGAATGTGAGACTTTTCTTCATTTTGAAGGATGTCCATAAAAAGCTTTTTAAAGGAAAGATTGTGATGATGAGCAGGTGTCCATGAAAAGTCTGCGCATCAGAAACCTATTGAAATGTTTAAGTTATAAGGAATAGTTAAAAATGTATCAACACCAGATACTAATTTCCTTTTATAAAAGTATTAAATGTCAAAAATGTAAACATATTTGAAAAGTTAATTTGTTTCATTTAATTCAGAAGAGACTAATTCAAAAGATTAGGTCATTTTAGGATTCTCTGTATTATTTATGGCTTTTTTAATTTAACCAAAATCAAAAATCACAGTATTTGATATCCTATAACACCAAAGTATTTCGTCCTTTAAAAACCTCGGGGTGTCTACTGATCTGACTGTCCTTTACACCCCCCATTAGGAGGGTTTCCTTGTTTCAAGACTTTGTTTTTTGACAGATGATGTAAAGGTATCTTAAACGAGTAAGAAGAAAAATGTCTCAACTGTTTTCCTCCATTTAAATTTTAATTTCATGTGGAAATTAAAGATCCAGAATAACGAGGGACAGTAAGAAGAAAAGGAATCCATGTTGTTTGAGGTTCAGCAAGTTTCCAGAGTCGATGATGGGGAAAAGGGAGAAGAAACTGACTATTTTCTATAGGGGAAACATTTTCTAAATTGAGTTCGATTCGTTTTTGGCTATTTATGTGAATAATTATGCAAAGTTTTAAAAAAGTAAGTTATTTCAGGCAGAACTCAAATGAACCAAAATCGTGTACTTAAATGATGTTTTTATATTCTAAAGTATAATTAAATATAGTTTTGTTTTTTAATGAAAATATTTAACTGGAAAGTTGATTTTATTCCAATAAACATGATTACAAAGTTTTTAGGTTAATTTATGAGGGAATGTCTGCTCTTTGGGGCCCCCTGCTGGTGGCGTGGGGGACTCAAGAGTCAACTTTGTTCCTCCATCCATCGGGTCAGCAGTGAAGATGAGCGGGGATTTATTATTTTATTTTATTTTTTAGGTTTCTGGGGATGTGTTTTTTTTTTCCAAAACGAAGCTCACCTTCAGGTTAATCTGAGGGCAGCTGCTTCAATCACATTTACTATTTTTCCAGACATGCCTCATTAAAGTATAAATTGTGCATCAGATGCCAAATTGTCATCTTTGACGGGAGCAAATCGCTCTGAGATACACGGGCGGAACACCGAGGCGCAAATCTGCAGGAAGGCGCAGAGAATCCACCTTTTTGTGTCTGATTTGACACACCCGGGTTTCAGTGGAGGGTCTGTGCTCATCACCGAAGAAACGACAAGGAATAAAATAAGACAGAAAAAAAACAGCGCAGGTTTTCCAGCCTGTTTTTACGCATAACTCCCCCTCCCTAAAATAAGATGTGCATGCTCCCCTTCTTCTATTTTCTTTCTTTATGCTTCTGCGCGCGCGCGCCTGTGCACGCACGCATTGTTGAGTTGAATTGTAAAATTGCGCACATTTTCTGTTGGCAGTGGCATTCAGGATCAATTGGGCGACCCCCACTCCTGTATGCACTTTTATACTTTCTTTTCTTTCCTCCCCCTCGCTCTCCCCCTCCTCCCCCCTTTTGGCTCAGCAAGAGAGTTTAGAAAAAGAGGCGTGGGTTCTATTCAGCGTCCCCGGGTTTCCCCCCCACACCCCTTCCCCATCAGCAGCCTTTCTGAAACCTATCCATGCCCCCTTGTCAGCCTGCTTCCAGGCTCCAATTAGCGCTTTGTGCGGACTTTGTGGGTCTTCCAGAGGTTGGGAGGGCGCTCGCTTTACTTGAAGAGGCTTTCCAGTCAAGGCTGAGTGTAATAATTATTATGACATCCGGGCGCACAGGTTCCCATTTAACCACTTAGTGTTTTTTTCCCTGCTTTTGTTCGAGGGGTTCACTGTCCAGGAGAATAATAATAAACAAAGGAAGTTATAAGCACCAAAACTAATTTGTTGGGGATGGAAGGATTACCCTCCAATTGGTTTCTCATAAATAAATAAAAAAATCCTTTAAAAAACAGAGGAAATCTGATGAGCCAATTAATATATTTTGTAACATAAAAAATTATCATCACTTTATTATCTCACAAATGTGTATATGCATAAAATAAATGTAGATATATGCATAAAGCTTTAGGCAAAAACTTGTACTCTTCTCATCTAGGGGAAAACTTTTCCATTCTGCTTGGCAGGATAAGATATAATAGAATACTGCCCTCTAGCGGTATATTTTCCTGATTTGTTATTTTGGACTTTTAAAGATGCCTTTGAATGTTTTATTTTACACGATAAAACAATTTATACATCAGAACCACAGCGAGCTTATAAAACATTGATTTTATGGATTTTTTTTTTTTTTAGTTGTACTTGAGAAAAATCCTTTTTGGCATCAGCAGGTAATTATAGCTGCATATTAAAGAGTTCCTTTGTGATGGTTGCATTCTGAAATGTCTTTGAAACATAGCTTTCAAGTTTTCAAAAAGGTTTATGTTGCGTTGTTTGGAAGGTTTACCAAATCCTATATGTAAGCCTATTTTTTTCCTTTCAAACCAGTTTGGATGTTGGTATCAGATCAATTACAGGCATCCCCAAAGTCGGTCCTCGAGGGCCGCTGTCCTGCAGGTTTTAGAGGTTTCGCTGCTTCAGCACAGTTGATTCTGATGATTGCAGTTCAGCAAAAGCATGTTAATCAACTATCAATGTAAATCAGCTGTGCTGGAGCAGGGAAACCTCTAAAACCTGCAGGACAGCGGCCCTCGAGGACCGACTTTGGGGATGCCTGTCCTATTAGAACATTCCACTGGCTGAATGCTGCTCTAAGCAGAAGATCAGGAATTTCCAACTCAATCCACTATGTGCAGTAGATCCGTTTGCAGCCCCACAGCAGGATGCTGTCAGTGGTGCAGTGCGCTTAGATTCAAAGGCCACAACCGACTCTTCCGAACTTTATTCATGCCAATACAGCTAAGGAGCTAAACTTAGACTTAGAGAGCTTAAATTGACATTTTGTACACACAGAGTGTATGCAAAAAGAAATTTCCTTCAGTACAGCTCCCAAGACATTTCCAACTTTAAAGTGCAGCAGTCATAAAATGTAAGCATGGTGATCGAATGTAAACATAAGATTGGTATATGATTTACAGTTTTCAAATATTCAGGACTCCTTTTTTTCACACGTCAGTTATGATGATACCGGCTCGGGACACGCAGAGCTGGGATGAAATGTCTTAATGGAGGGAGGAGGATCGCCCATTATCCTTTTTGCAGTTCTCACCACTCTAACGTTCTTCCAGTCTGAGGCGCTGCAGCCTCCACTCCATACAGTGAGACAGCTGGACAGAACGCTATGGTGCTCCTATAGAAGGTGGTGAGGATGGGTGGGGGCAGGTGGGCTCTCCTCATCCTCTGTAGGAAGTACAAGCTTCTAATAAAACTCTTTAAAACTAAAGCTCTCTTTTCTCCAGAAGCTTTTGGATTTTTCATGTGCAAATACTGGATAAGTTTGAAGGTGCTGTTTTTGAAGTAGTGGCTTCTTTCAGTCTTTTTCTTTTAATCATGTTGAACACTGGCCTTAACAGAGCTTCACAAGCAGTGGGTCATTAGTCACCTCCAGGAAGAGTAGCTCATGTCATCTTAATCTAATTGCTGTGGGCCAAACACTCTTGGGAAAGGAGCACACTGTTACATGTTTTCTAACACATACTGTTCCACTGGAAGCCAATGGATTCTAACCTTTTGCAGAATCATAACTTTTTCTTGTTTTTTATAATTTGATTTGTTTGACCATGGGTTTTGCATTTGTCTTTATAAAAATTTACTCATCTGTTTACATTTGCCTTTTAGGAATAAGCTAGTTTAGAAAATTTATGATTTGATCATTTTAAATTGATTCAGGTCACAAATAGAATAATAGATATTAGAAAAACATTTACTTATTTTGTTCTAAACCTATTTAAACCCAATCAAAGATGCTTTTAAAAAATAATTAATTAATAAATACAAAAAAAAAAAAACTGGGCTCATATGTAACCATTAACTGTCTATGTGTGTCTTTGTGGTGTGAATAGAAGCATCTCGTATATAACTTTATTTTTTGTTATGTTATTTCAACCATGTAAGGATTTTGAGACCTGCAAGGGGACTGCAGTTTGGAATTAGTTTAATCCTCTTTAGCTATGAATCAAATGTGACATTTATGCTGAATTTATATACTGTCCTAGATTACTGAAAGAGATAGGATGGAAATGAAAAGGAAAAATATTCGTTTGCGTGCTTTAACACCTTGTGACCACTAGATGTCCTCATTTCAACTTAAAATGCTATAACAAAGTTGATATAACCGTTCAAAATATATTTTTTTAAGTGTTTTTTTGTTGTTGTTGTGAGATTGAACTGTTCTATATTTTGATTCTTACTCACTAAAACGTACTAAAATATGTTGAGACCTTCTGATATAGTTTTTGAATTATGTTTTTCCCAATTTTATGATAATAGGAATTGTAGAAAAGCATGTACGGTAACAAGTTATTAGTTTTATTTATTTTCTGTGAAAAATGTAGAAGGATGATTCTTTTATGTCCTTTGATCATATTTCATGAAAAATTTTTAAACAAGGACTTTTCATACCTTTATAGTTATCTTTACAAAGAAACTGTTTTAAGACATTGTCTTAGTAGTCTGTGAGGAATTTTTCACCTTTTTTTCAGCCTTATTTATATGTAAATATTACCGTTTTGTGCTTGTCCCACACCCAGACTTTTCATCTTTAATAATAAAAGTGGTTAAAAAAAAACATTTTTTCCAATGTTTTAAAATATCATTGAATAAAATATCAGTAAAGAAATCTAACTATAATTGGAGTATTTAATGTCATACAACTGTTTATGTGATTTTCTAAACCAATTGTAGTTGTCCCACACTAGTGGCCTAATTTCCACCACAACACTGTAATGTCGCTTTAAAAAGTTTGTATGAAAGATTGTTTGGGTAGTTGCTATGGAGATGAACAGTGACATCACAGCACAAGTCTGACATGGTGGAAATGTTGACTTCATCCATCAACTTTTGAAGTAAAGCCAAGGTAAATATTGCCTGAAATGAAAATATTTTTATTGTATGTAATTTCCAAACATGCCGTAACATCAACTCAGTTTGGAAATTAATTGTTATTTTAACACACATAGATGTATTTTGTAAACATAAAATGCTAGAGACCCTTTCTTAGCTATTATGTGATGCTAGCATAGATTTTCCTGCCAATTTCTGTCAGATTGTAACTTCCACCACATTGCATTCTAGGGTGGAAATTACAATTATGTGTGTGGGCGTAATTCATAGATACACATACAAGGCCCTTGTTCCCTCACATTTTATGTATCTCATTTTATTATTACAACAATGTGGTAATACTATAAAATAACACTCTTTTAGACAACTTTAAGCATTTTGCGGTGGTGCAAACCCCCTCTCTCCCACCCTTAGTACCACCTATGCACAACTGCAATTAATTTATTATTATTTAATAATATATTTATCATTATTATTTATTATTATGTTCCATAAAATTTTTAAAAAGAAAGGTTTGTTGTCTGTATGGTCCATTCATTGTAATTTCCACAACAACCAGTAATTTCCACCACACCATTTGTTTTTAAATAAATTGTTGCAAAATTCTAATCACTCATTAAAACCTTCTTCATAACTTAGGAGATACTTTCCCACTTTAATTAAAAACACAAGTATTTACACCTTAAAATGTATCTTGTGATTCCATTGCTATATCTCAAGTTATGGCGGACATAAGATTCGCGTCTTGTCCTCATCACAATTAATTTATTTAATCCATAAATGTGTTTTACAATAAAGGCATAAACAGTTAAAACTATATATGAAATTTTTCTTCCAGTGAAAAAAACATTATGTGTATCGTAGTATTTTAGAATTAATGAAAAATATTTATGTGATGGAAATTCCATTTGTGTCAGCCGAGTTGGGAAAAAAACATCAATTTGTCTTAAAAAATCTGTGTGTTTTCTTATGACTCTTTAAACTAGACTAGTTATGCTAACCAATTACATTGTGAGAATTTATATTTTATTATACTTTTTCTCTTCAAGTTTGCAAGGCCAATAGAAAGGCAAGGCAAGGCAAATTTATTTGTATAGCACAATTCAGTGCAAAGACAATGCAAAGTGCTTTACAGGATTAAAACGTAGGAAAATAAAACAGAATCAAAGCAAGAAGGGAAAAAATAATTAGATAAAAAAAAAAAAAAAAATGCAGAAACAAAAAACATTGTTTTAAAAAGTGCCTTTAGTTTAAGAATCACCCAGAATCGTTCTTTAGCACGAAAGTTATTCTGCGATTTCGATTATTCTGTCTCTTTCGAGCTTCCGTTGGTTTTGGGTCACGTGGGTTTGTTTACCCGGAAGTAGAGCCTCCGTTAGACGAGTTGGGCTCAGTACCTGATTTTTTAGCTTTTAGTGAAGTATAATATAAGTTTTCTACATATAAGCTGAGCGGGTTAAAGCCCAACAACGATGCGGTCGTTGAACTTTGTTCACCGGGTCAGTTTGGACTTTACAGGAACCATGTTTCCTCACGCCATCTGCCTGGGCGACGCAGACAACGACTCAGTAATAAACCTCTTCATCTTTCTCCAGATCATCATTCCTAATATTTCTTATAAATACCTAATTTTTGTTCAGTGTTCATACTAAATAGGAAATATACATTTCTTTAATTACTACAGTTTAAAAAAGGAAATGCTATTTATTTACAAAACTGACAGCTCAAGAAACCTAACAGTGATAACAGATTAGTTGTTTGAAATACTTTTATGTATTTAGACGTATAATACAAACCCCTTTATTCATCATATCATCTTGTTTTTGTTTTGTTTGTTTTTTTATCTGAGGTGCAATGCAAGTACTAGGCTTTTTATTTATTTAATAAAATCTGATTTTTAACTTATAACATTTATAACTACAGCTCTTAAATTGAAATGAGAGAGGCTAATTCATGATTATGCTGATGATGATTCTCAATCATCCAGGTCATATTCATTGCAAAAAAGTTAAAAACTCAAAGCTTTTTCTGACATTTTGAATGTTGAAAAGTTTTATGGATGGGAAGCGAAACGTCTTCAAACTTGGAAACAAACTCCAGTGGATTGTTTTTCAACTTTTTTGGAAATCCATAATTAAACTTTTTTTGTTGTTGTGTTTCTGTCCATACAGCTAAACGAGCTAATTGTTGGAGATACAAGTGGAAAGCTACTTGTTTACAAGAATGATGAATCCAAACCTAGGATCACAAGAACCTGTGTGGGAATGGTTGGTATTAAATAGCAAAAGTGCAGGGAAAGGGTTTGATCTTTTGCATGTTTTAACTTGCTTTGTTTTGTTTGTTTTTTAGCTAACTTGTGTTGCAGTTGGAGATGTCTGCAACAAGGGAAAGGTAAGCAGGTTAAAATCAGAGGCAGCTGGATGCTGAAAGGTTTGCAGGTGATTTAAGCTTCTCCAGTTCTTTTCCAGAATCTTGTCGTCGCTGTGGGAGCAGAAGGATGGTTTCACCTCTTTGATCTGACTGCTGCCAGTTCCAGTAAATTAGACTCCTCCAGCCAGCATGAATCCCTGTCTCATGATGATCAGAGGCCCTTCTTCACCCAACACATTCCTGCAAACACTAAAGTCATCCTCATTAGTGATATTGGTACAGCCCTTGCTTTTATTTAATGTCTCACTCAAACCATGTCTCATGCAAAATGTTATCATGATGTATTCATCTCTGTGTGCGCAGATGGAGATGGCCGCTGTGAGTTGGTGGTGGGATACACAGACCGAGTAGTCAGAGCGTTCCGCTGGGAGGAGCCGTCCGACGGCTCGGATGGAGGATTCGGTCAGCTGGTTCTCCTAAAGAAATGGCTCCTAGAGGGACAGGTCCACATAACTGCTTTTAAACATTATTTATAATGCATCAGTGTTCATAGTTTTACTTCTGAGATTTATATTGCAAAATAGGGGTGCCTAAAATAAAGAAAAAACTGTAATAATTCTCAGGGAAAAGCTACTCAAACCAAGTAAAGGTATCTGTTCAAGCAGGAAGATCATTTTACTTGACAATATTTCTTGATTTAAGATTTTTTAAATCTAGAAATAAGCATGTTTAACACTTAAAATTAGAAACGACGTCTTAAAGCAGGGGTGTCAAAGTCATTCCAGAAAGGGCTGTGTGGCTGCTGGTTTTCTTTCCACCCAAGCAGTAGCACACCAGACTCCATTCATCCCATCAAGTCATCAGGTTAAGACTAGACTCACCTTGATGAGATGAATGGAGTCTGGTGTGCTACTGCTTGGGTGGAAAGAAAACCAGCAGCCACACGGCCCTTTCTGGAACGACTTTGACACCTGTGTCTTAAAGGGTTCATAGAATGCAAATCCGAGTTTACATTGTCATAGATGAATAATGATTTTTCAATGGGTGAAATAGACGTACAGAGAAGTTCAAACCCCATCAACACCTCTTTTCTCTGCAAATCTCACAATTCTAAACTTTCACCATAAAACGGGCAAATGCAAACGAAATAAATTCGGGGATTTTGCCTTGTTTGGTTCTGGCCTGTAGGTTTGTCACCCCCCGAAATTGACAGACCGGCCCGCTGGTTCACTGGGAGGGGGTTCCTAGGGAGGGGAGTATGAAGTTTCGACGGCTGGGCCGCTTACTGGATGGAACCTCAGCAGAGAGCCATTAGCCGCCCGTCCTCAGCCAGAGGAGTGGGACTGGGGGCCGGTAAGGCAGGGGTGGAAGCCCGGGGCCGCCTGTGTCCAGGCTACCATCACCGGGTTGAGTTCAGACGCTCCGTCTCCCGCTGGCACCCTGCCCCCGTCTGCTGGGGTTCCCGGACCAGCCCCGGAGCTTACGGCTCTGTTCAGTGTGTTTCGACTACGTGCTGCATTGTAGTCAACCAAAATCCTGGGTGATATTTAAATTCCCCCGGACATTTTTTCAGGTATGAAAAGTAGGACATGTCCGGGAAAAAGAGGACGTCTGGTCACCCTACCATATAAACAATTTGATGTTTCAGTGAGTGAGTGCTTGTTGCTATGATGCGTCTTTGCTCAGCAGCTTAGTTCTTGTAAACCAACCAATCAGAGCACAGCTCATCTAAATATTCATGAGCATACTATAAAAGGAAGAAAACCTGTTGTTTCATTCTAGGGCTTTTAACCCGGCTTGCATTAGGGCTCATAGAACAGCAAATATGCCATTTTCAGCCCAACCAATGTTACACACCCTATTCAGAGACCTTAAGGACCAGCACCAGATACCCTATAGAATCATTCTATTACAATATATATGATTGAACACTTCTAAATATATGTTTTTGTTTTCTTATCTTGGTGAGATCCGAATAATTTGCAGTGCAGTCAGGCAATTTTTGAGCCAAAACTTTTGCAATTGCAATCCTTCAGTCAGGGAAAGAAAAGTAAAATTTTTACTTTACCTTTTGAAAAGAAACTGCCTAAATAATCAATATAATTGTCAAACACTAGGGTTTAAGTTTTAGGAATCACTTTTCATGATTGTTTTTTTTTTTTTTTTTTTTTTTTTATACTGACTAAAAGCAAACAGGTTGTGCTCATAGCTATTTCCTATCTTCTAATCTACATTCTGGTTCTGATGCATTATATACTTGCTCCTTGTTTTCTCTACAAGAAACACAAAGCAAACCAGTTTGGAAACCTTCTACTTTATTAAGTTTTCCAAAAGAAATGTTTGGAACTTTGGTGTTTGTTCTGCAGGTGGACAGTCTGTCAGTGAACCCGGGTCCTGAGGGTTTACCGGAGCTCATGGTGTCCCAGCCGGGCTGCGGATACGCCATCCTGCTCTGCACCTGGACCCAGCAGGACTCCACCGAGTCTGAGGATGACGACCCCGCCACGCCCGGCAGGTAAACTCGGTCAGCCTGAGATTGAAAGGGCAGCTGTTGGTTGTAGGGTAAGCCGCATGTTGTGTTCCCACAGTGAGGGACCTTCCAGAGATGTAGTTCTCCACCTGACCAGCGGGCGGATACACAACAAGAATGTTTCCACTCATCTTATTGGCAGCATAAGCAAAGGTAATAAACAGATCAAATTATTTTAAAAAAATTCACTATTATCTTGGATTATAATAGATTATTTAATCTTTTCTCTGTTTTTCCATTTTACTTTGTCATCGCTGGTAATTGTCCGAGTCAAAGCGCATCACTTTTTTTTTATTCTAGCTTGTTGAAGTGGATTACCTTAATAAGATGGAAATGGAAAATATATATATATATATTTAAACTTTAATTGCATTTGTTTTCTTTAGCTAAGGTTTTTCCTTTTTTTACCAGGTTCAAAAGAGGAATCCTCTAAACGTGGACTGTTTGCACTTTGCACGTTAGACGGTAAATACCTATTTTTGTTCTTTTTGACCAAACAAAGTTCACCAGTAAAGTATCATGAGATATTAGATACTTTAGTGAAGAGCAGGAGATTTCAGCTTTGCCCTGAAATCCAACCACCAGAGTTAAATGAATGGCTTATTAGAAGGCATCTACAAGGCTTTGGTTTTGTATTTATTTATTTATTTTTATTTAAAAAAAATTTTAATTCGTTTATTTGATAGGGACAAGTATGTTTCATGAATCATGTCACACACTACAACATTTTAGCTAAGGCTAATTCTCAATGCCTGTCACCAGTTAGGCTTGTGCACAAAACATGGTGACTGTACACAATAAACAGAACAAATTACACACTAAAACATCACAGATACAAGATCAGGTCAGTTAGATTATTAATGTTGACATGTCTGACCTCTCAATAAAAAGTCTTTAAGTTTATGTTTAAAAATGACCCACTTAGACCCTCCCTTCAGTTCAATTCCATGTTTTGGTGCCTTGTACAGTGAAAGCTGATCGTCCGAAGGAGGCTTTGCATCTAGGTACCTGACATTTTCCACTGTTAGCTCCTCTTGTGACTGAGCCCACAGCTCTGAGAGGAACTACACAGTCACTCAAAACCTTAGGGGCCTGATTGTGCAAGCAAGTTTTCAAAATTTAGCATTTTTGAATTGTTCAGACTAACACAGTGATGGGACCTGACTGTTTTTATCTAAGATTTTTATAGATCTATTATATATCATCTGAAGAGGCTTGATAGTAGTAGTATTTAAAGTAGAGCTAGACTGATACATCACCCGGCTGACATATGTGGGGTTTTTCTTGCTTTGGCTGATATATTTAAGGCTTTGCCAGTTCTTTAGCGCTTACTGCAGCCATGCTTTAAAGGAATAGTACACCCAAAACATGATTAGCCTTCATTTTCTACTCACCCCCATGCTGAACAAAACTCTGGAGTACTTTTTTGATATCTCAAATGCATCTGGAGATCTGGGAGGCTTCTTGCTGTCTGCTGACATTCAAATAATGGAGGTCTATGGTGCCCGAGACAGAAAGGTCCATAAAAGTCCACAAAAAACGTGTCAATATTCCTCCATACTGCTCGTCCAATGTATTCCAAGTGTCCTGAGTGGGTAGCGTCCATAATTTACTCGAAACGAAGTCATTTAGAATGTTTTTAGAGCATAAACAGTAGTGTATAGGATTTCCTGAAAACGCGCACATGCGCGTTCACGACGCTACGGAAGCCGGCAGACCAAACCAGATGAAAGTGCGCATTCAGCGTCTGCTCTGCAGATAATGCAAGCGTAGAAGAAGAAATGTGCTGTTTACCTGTGCAAAGAAAGAAACAACGAAAGAAAAATGTCTGAGGACTTCAGTGTTGAGGAAGAGCATGAGTTCTTTGCTGAGCTGAATGCGCACTTTCATCTGGTTTGGTCTGCCACGGTTTCCGTAGCGCCGTGAACGCACTTTCAGGAAATCCTATACACTACTGTTTATGCTCTAAAAACATTCTAAATGACTTCGTTTCGAGTAAATTCTGGATGCTACCCACTCAGGACACTTGGAATACATTGGACGAGCAGTATGGAGGAATATTGACACGTTTTTTTGTGGACTTTTATGGACCTTTCTGTCTCGGGCGCCATAGACCTCCATTATTTGAATGTCAGCAGACAGCAAGAAGCCTCCCAGATCTCCAGATGCATTTGAGATATCAAAAAAGTACTCCAGAGTGTTGTTCAGCATGGGGGTGAGTAGAAAATGAAGGCTAATCATGTTTTGGGTGTACTATTCCTTTAAGATCCTGTGAGGTGCATGTATTGCCGCATTTGTTATCCAATTGTTAAATGTTTTGTGTTGTTTTTTTATGATTTTTTTTGATTGAGACTTTTTTAAGATTGGTTATCATTTTTATTTTGATCATGTACAAGATGGAAGAAGTCAAATCTGTTTCAAGAGTCGGCTCCAGAAAATCACATATCAGATAGACTGATGTTAAAACAGCTGGCATTAGCCCTGCCTTAAAGGATCACACTGACCTCTCTATTTCGATTGCTTTTCACTGTGCTCTTTACAATTTTGTTTATATATTTTCCTTTTTTTCTCTCTCTCTATATATATACATGTTAACACTTATTTTTATTATCGTTATATTGCCTCTTTCTTTTTTTTTTTCTTCTTTTTTTGTTTCTTTCTTTTTTGTGTTGGTGTTGTATTCTGGGAAATCTTATCAAAAATAAAGTACAAAAAACAAAAAACAAAAAAAAAAGGATCAGACCATCTATAATTGATGTCATTCATGTTAAACCTCGCTGTTTTTTATGTTTTGCCTTAATCCTCTTCTGTACCCAGGAACCCTGAAGCTGATGGACAGCTCAGAGCAGCTCTTGTGGTCGGTTCAGGTCGATCATCAGCTCTTTGCTCTGCAGAAACTCGATGTCACTGTGAGTCTTTGTGTATTTGTGTTAAACCAATAATTAGTTTCATTTTGGATCACTTTTTTTAATTACAAATCTCTCAATGAACCAGTTCTATCTCTGGTAAACACGTAGTGAAAATCAAACCATTTAAACTTTAAAAAAATGATCTGTTGGCCTCTGAAGGCTGGTGGTCAGTTTGCAAGATTCCTGTTAGTATCTAACAGATTATATTACATGTTTTAGTCATTTGGGCGCAAAGAATAATAAAATAAGTACACCTCTATACAAAGTATTTAAAGCATTAAGTGACCAACCTGTGTAAAAATGTTCAACACATTACCAAGCTATAGAAACAGCTATAACATTACTAAGGGACTGGAGCCATTTGGAGCAGGATTATTCTCAAGTGGAAAACCTTTTGAACAGCGGCTAAGCTTAGGTTTAGA
Source organism: Cyprinodon tularosa (assembly GCF_016077235.1). Classification (NCBI taxonomy): domain Eukaryota; kingdom Metazoa; phylum Chordata; class Actinopteri; order Cyprinodontiformes; family Cyprinodontidae; genus Cyprinodon; species Cyprinodon tularosa. Next base: position 79,673 of record NW_024039758.1, read on the forward strand.
TTAAAGCTTTATTTTTATTTGTTAGCTACCAGATGAATTAGCAACAACGCTTCTGTCATTCGTTAAGTCTAAAACTAAGCTGTTTGTAAAATACAAATGCAGTGTTTCGGCAAAAGCATCTGCAAACTGTGAAGCATGGTGTTGGAGGGGTGATGGTTTGGGCTTGACCTTAACTTCCCTGTGCCTCGAGATGTTCAATCAAACGAGAGGCCCTCCATCAAACTGTGTCATCAGTAGAACGAGGATTTCTGGCACTGGAGAAATCTGAAAAAGCAGGAAATGCATCACTTTTCATGTTTTTCACAGATCAGAGACTCAGGGTCGACTGCAGCCTTTTTCTCACCTCCACTTCCTCTTTATCATACCAGAGTTATACTTTCTAACCGCAGAAGCATCCATTTGAATCCAAATAAATCAGATTTTTTTTTTAAAGAGATGATTTTTATTGCATGAACAAACAATGTTTACTCATGTTAATGAGGTGATAATATATTGAATCAATTTATGTTAAATAATCAAGTGTTATTGACTGTTTTGTTGTTCTGCTAAATAAAACAATTATAAACCACCTTCCAATTCCATGCCATGTATTGAAATACGTTCACCTGGATGTTAACTTGCAGGGAGACGGTAGAGAGGAGGTTGTGGCCTGTGCCTGGGATGGTCAGACCTACATTATTGATCACAACAGGACCGTGGTGCGCTTCCAGTTTGACGAGAACGTCAATGCTTTCTGTGCAGGTACTAAGACATCCTCGTCATCAAGTTTCATTTTCATAAATATGCTTTCCTTATGTTTCTTTACTGCGATGTTTCAGTTATTTTATGGCTTTTCTGAATCATTAAATGTCAGCAAACATAAAATGAACACATTGGTTCAGATCTTACTTGATAAACAAACTGCTTTGTGCTATTTATCAAGTATAAATCAAAATTTAAAAAAAGACCAATTAGAAACCTTGGTGTTCCTCAGGGGTCTGCTCTCAGCTAAATTCTATTCAATATGTAAATGTTACCCCAAACATTTTTTTTTACAACTTTTACTATATCTGTGGTGATGGCTCAACTTTATATGCCAATGACATCACATGACATCAGTCCCTAATAGTCACTGAGTGGATCTTCGTGGGAACAGTGAGACAGAGGGCTAACATTTCCCCTGGCTAAATGCATATAGAAAATAAGTTAGCTTGTTTGGTGCTAAAAGCTAAAGTCAGTATATGAAATTAGTATTCAGCTGGATTTAGTAAAGTTCAAATCAAACAATCAAACTTTTAAAGAAAGAAAAAAAGCTCAGTTTAGCCCCTCAGGTGAACAACCGTGTTGTATTTAAAGTTTTCCACACTAAAATGGCTTAGAAAGCATTTAAACAAAAGCAGCAAAGGGAGGCAGCATTTTGTGTCCTTTTGTGACTAATTGAAATATTTTCTTATTAAAATAAAAGCATAAACTAAGGCCATTTTATTCATTTATATATTGTATTTATTGGCGAGGGACAGACAAGTTTCATTCATTTGATTGTTCTTTTTTTTTTTTTTTTTCAAAAATGCCTGCTTAAGCTATAGATGTCATGTTTATTTAAAAAAAACAATCCTGACACTATTTTCAGAAAGGCTTCTCAGAAAAAATAATAGCAAATAAGAGATGGCCCTAAATGTTTGCACAGTTTTTTTTACATCAAGATGGCTGCAAGTAAAGACAGCCAGCTTTCTTAAAGCTTATATAAAACTCCAGAGATCATCTTGGTTCTGGTGCCCAGAAAACAAAGAAAGAGTTTGGTATGATTTGCATGAGGCTTCGATCTGTGTGCTCTAAACCTTTTAGCTCAAATAACATCATCTGGTTTGGATCACTTTAATCTCTCTAGTTTACAGACATCTTTCCAAAGGGGTGCAATTAAAGTTGCAGATCATCACAATCGGAAACATTTGGAAATGAAAAAGCAATTGAAAGCAAACCTGAGGCTCACTTTTTAATAAGAGTTATAATAAAGTTGCTCTGTAGCTGCTGAGTGGGGTAATAAGCAGCTAATCACAAACACATCTAATCCTCCCAAATGGCTATGCAGATTAAAGTAGATGTATTCATTTTCTTTTGGCTTTTTTAATGGAGATGAACAGAAAAGATCAACTGAAATATTGAGAATCATTAGAAATTTTGCCATGAAATAATTCAAACAATTTTTCAATTATATTTGGTTTAATCTTTGTCATAGGAAAAAATAAAAAGATCAATACTGTATTTTGGTGTTTGGAGTGCTACACCTGAAACAGCACAATACCAAATCCGAATCAGCTTAATTGGACAAATTTGTGTGCTAAAAAAAAGAAATTTGACTTCCTTTTCTTTGCACACAAATTTGAGCTGATTTTGATTTGGTATTGTGCTGTTTCAGGGGTAGAATCTTCTTTTATTTAATAGAAATAGACCACCAGATGGCAGTATTGGGCTTCAGTCTTTGTGCCTGGTTCAACCTGTTTCCCGATTTGCAGAAATCTTAGTTCATCTATAAGAAATAACATTTATCTCAGATTTATTTCATCTCTGGTATGAAGATCAAATCCTTAAAGTCGCTTTCTACTGTAGACCCTCTCAGCTGTAGAAACTGTGCCTAAAAGTAAGATGTTTCCTTTGCATTTGCTTGGTTTGTTGTAGCATTTAGGCTTCTAGCTATTTTCTATAGTTTCAGATTTTGTGAAGTGATTTTCTGTTTTTGTTTTTGTCTATTTTGGATTTTGCATCATTCGTGTATTTTTAGGGCATTTCTTTGTATGTTCTGTATTAATAGTTGCATCTATTAACCACTGTACTTAAAGTGGAACTCACCCCAAAATCAATGTTTTTTTGTTTGTTTTTTTGACAGATAAACTGTTTGAACTAGTTCTATTGGGCGCCATTTTAATAAAGCTGTGTATTTATTACGTTTTTATGAGAGACTTTATTGTAGTTCTGCAGTATTTGTCTCAAAACCACCTTAGTGTTGCCTTGAACGGTTAAACATGAATGCAGTTGAATTTTTCTATTGCTTCATAATGTACATACAGGTGTTTAGCATGATGGTAATGCATTTAGGTATTCATACAACTCATTCAGACATCCTGGCAGTGACTTGAACTGATAACGCTCTGACCCACTGGAAGCTATGAGGCCTCCCTCCACGCCTGATTTAAAAGAGGATAAAAAGTCTGCCACCTCCAAAGATATTTCCATGATTTAATAGAGACATACTTCTGCCCATTCTCCATGCTTCATAAAAGCTAGGCTAGACTGAGCTAGCTGCCTTTCTCATTCTAACCACACCCTCGCTGCCTCTGAGGTTCCCCTGGCGCCGTCAGTACTAATCTGTCCCAGTAGCATAATCTGTGACATGACCTTATTTGCACACATGCAACCTGACATGCATCCAGATCTCTATTTAACGCGCTTTAGCCAATATGTTAGATGTATAGAAGATGTTCTTTTTCCGGGTGGATCATCAAAATAAATGGGCTCCCTAATTGTCAATCATTCTGGTGATATGTTTTCACCTAACCCTATGGCGAGAATTAGCTCCCCTCCTGCACTCTGATTGACTGAAAAACACTGAAAACAGATTGAAATATAAACAAAAAGGGAACTTTTAAATATAATATTAATGTTTTCATATTTCTAATGCATGGTTGCCCTAAAATTAAGAGTTTTGATGGAAAGATAAGGTCGAATAAATACGATTTTTACTTGTATGGAGATAAGTTTTAGTCGATGTGCTACAGTCAGTGTCCGATGAATATATTCTCTGCTCAGTGGATGCTTTTCCCTCTTTTGCTATCAACATCATTCTATATCATTTTTCACAAAACATTAAGAATATGTTTAAAAGTTATTTTTTCGTTCATATTTCAATCTGTTTTCTTATCAAAATGCGAGAGTTTGGAGTGATTCACGCTCCCGTGACAGGGGAGAAAATTCTCAGTAGGCAAGAATTTCTCTGCATTCATCTGTCCACCAAACCTCTTAATTTTAGGGCATCCATGCATAAGAATTATGAAAATATTAAGAATATGTTTAAAAGTTCCCTTTTCATTCATAATTCAGTCTGTTTTCTCATCAGTGTGCGAGAGGGGAGGTGTTTCTCAGCAGGTAGGTTTTTTCTCAGCATTACACGTTGGTGAGTCTGACATAGGGAAAAAAATTCAAATCTTCTTTTGGAAAATAAGCTTGAATGAGCAATGCAAACTTTTAAACAGAGCGTGCATGAGGAGCAATGGGCTTGTGCACGGTTTCCCACGTGTTAAGTAGGCGTTCCCTCCTGAGAGCAGTTACAGGGTTGTGCGTGTGCATTGTTTTTCTTTTTGTTTTTGTACAGTGGAGAGAACGTGTCTTTTAAAAAAAAATTGAAAATCCTCCACATAACCTTTAAGGTTAGCTTATGCTATCAATAGATGAAATACTAACAGCAAATTCTACACTTTTGTATGTTGACTAATATTAGTGGACTGTTTCTACCAGTGCTGCTCAGTGGAGCAATGGGTAGCACTGCTGCCTTGCAGCAAGAAGGGTCTGGGTTTGATTCCCGGCCCAGGGTCTTTCTGCAGGGAGTTTGCATGTGTGGGTTCTCTCCGGCTTCCTCCCACAGTCCAAAAATATGACTGTTAGGTTAATTGGCTTCTCCAAGTTCTCCTTAGGTGTGAGTGTGTGCGTGAATTGTTGTTTGTCCTGTCTGTCTCTGTCTTGCCCTGCGGTAGACCGGCAACATTGACAGCTGGACATAGGCACCGGCCCCTCAGTGACCCAATGCAGGGATAAAGCTACAGATAATAACAAATATAATATTCTAGTAGCAGCTTGTCTGCTAACATCAGCCAGAGTTTTAACTATAGCTAATAGTAGAGTTTTTACTAAGTGATGCCTGAATACAGGTTTTACCTTTAAGACTATAAATCTTGTAAGCTTCTTTTTATTTATAATCTACTTTTTCTTGGTCCATCATAAAATGTCCCTAAATAACCTTAAAGGTTGTATTTGTACTGTCTTAAATAAACTTTAGGTTCAAACTGTGGATTAAAAATGGTGTACTTTCAGGTCAGTACACGTGTAAGGATGGTAAAAATAGCCCCTGTCTGGTCTACGTCAGTTTCAACCAGAAAATCTACATCTACTGGAACGTGGAGCTGGAGAGGATGGAGTCCACCAACCTGTTGCGAGTTCTTGAGGAGAGACCTGAATTTAAAAGCCAGCTAAAGGCTCTTGGAGTCGGTGAGTGCTCTAACAACTGGGGGGTTTTCGGGGGGGTCATCTCGAGGAAGCAAATTCACATGAGATTGTCCTTCATTAAATTCAGCCAACATCGGCTCAGTTGGAAGTTTTATTTAAACAGGAGACCAACTCTGTCTGCTTGTAACCAAGAAACGTTCCTGAATCTGGCAGCCTGACTCTGACATGAATGGTAATGAGGAGGAGGAGAGTAAATCTTGCTTTGCAGTGGGTTTACAGCCCACTTTCCTTCACAGTTTCAGAAATGTGTTCATGTGCTTTGATGCAGAGAGACATAACAGGACTGACATCTCTGCTAAAAATCGGGTTAAAATCAAAGATCTAACCAGAAAATTCCCAATCAAAACCAGCTGCACAAACAAAAAATGCAGGAGACGAGTCTCCAACTCAGGCCTTCAGCCACCAGATGTGGAGGATCATACATAGAATTTGTTTACTTTTGATGAACAAAAAAAAAGAGATAAAAAAAACCCAAAATGGGACATTCTAAAAGTTAAATACTTTTAATTTCTTTATTTAGGTAATAAGTGATGTATATAGAAAATGATGTATGTATGATGTATATGAAAAAACAAAAAAAAATGTATAACTGTAAATTTACAGTCACATGTTTATTACTGTTTTTGTATATTTATTTATTTTTTTTACTATTTTTCAAGGCTGCACATGAAATTGTCCAGAGAGCTGATCCAAACGAAATTTATTTTGTTTTACACTTGTTTAAACAAAATTAGAAATAAAATCTGTCTAAGTGATTCACAATTGTTTAGTTATAAAAAAGAAAATTTCAGCTTTTTTATTCTCATACCACTGTCACAAGTACAGAGATACAAAAGGAACTCCCTGCATTTAACCCATCCCTTGGGGAACAGTGGGCTGACATTGTGCGGCGCCCAGGGAGCAGTGTGGGGTTAAGGGTCTTACTCAGGGACCCAGAGTGGCAGTCTGTGGGAGTGGGGCTTGAACTCTGAACCTCTGGTTTCCAAACACTTTGCCTTAACCACTAGGCCCCACTGCCCTGAATTTTAGTAATGATAGTAATCTTTACTTAAATAAGTTTATGTCCTGAGTGTGATCAGTTATAGTATCCATCTTTAATTTTCCTCAACTAAATAAAGTTTTTGGGCCAAACTAAAGTTTTTGAGCCACAATACCTTAAATCAGGGGTCTTTGATGTTTTCCAGGCCAAGGACCCCCAAACTGATGGCGAGATGAGCGGGGACCCCCTAATTATAGATAATGTGTTATATCAAACTGGTCCTATAGTTCCTCTATTATATTTGGAGTAATGTAACAAAAGTCATTTCGCCCTGGAATTATTTAAGTATTTACAATTGCTCATTGATGGGACAGGTGTTGTGAATGAAACGGTGTCCAGCTTGAAAGAGCTCCTGTGTGTCGCTGAATGTGTGGATTGACGACTGAAAGACATCTTCTGTCTCCATTTATCTGTTTACTACAGTGAGTTGAATTCATGTTAATGTTTATTTAGAGACATTTCAATTAGTGGAAAAAATTGCAAGAGGGATGCAATACCTCTGCGACCCCTCTAGGGGACCCCCTGTTAAAGACCTCCGCCTTAAATTATCAGTAGTGCTTGCCTTTAATCCACTGGCTTAAAAACTTTTTGTCAAACCCAGAAATGTTGGTTGTCATGAAGCCTGGACTGAATCTGAAAAATTAAATCAAACTTACCATAAAAAAAGAATAAAAAACATTCCCAGAATCAGACTACTGACGTTCATCCGTTCCTTTGTTAGCAAACTTCATTATCGTCATGCTGTTTTTACAGGGCTTTAAAAAAATCTATTAAAACTAAAACTTATTCTGCTACCGGAGTCCTCAGAAACACAAAAAGATCATCATATTAGTCCGTCTCTGAGGTTTTTACTCTGTCAACCTTGGGTTTAAGATGTCATAAATACTCTGTAAAGCACTCACTAATCAGAGCCCTAATTATGAATCAGGCCTATTTTTTATTCCAGAGCAAAATGTTCAGAAGCAGCCTTCAGTGTTTATGCTACTAAGCTATTGAATAAGCTCTCTTTCCAATGCACAACTGCTTCTACCCTCAGCGCCCTTATAAAAAGGTTACAACATTTCTATTTGTTGCTGCCAAAGTTAAAAAAAAAAATTTGTTTTTATGTGTCTTTTCATATTTCTTTAACTTCTATGTATAAGCACTACCATATATCTCTGGAAAAAGGTGCTATTAAAGCACCTTTTTCCAAATTTTCTAGGCTTACTTAAATTAGATCATGAAATAAATTTTAATTCCAGAAACAAATAACCTGAGTAAGTAAAAATCAAGTTTTAAAATAATAGTTTAATTTTTAAGTGGATAAAACGGTTATCCAAGCTCAGCTAGGAATGTAATTTTTCTGCTATCGACTGTATTTTATGGTTTCAGTTCTCTGTTATATTTACTTTATAAACTGCAAAGATTATGAGCCAGGAGCAAAATTTTCATTAAACCCTCTTCATTGATATTTGATCATAGAAGATATAATCCGAAACACAACTAAGACTGATTAAATGTAGATAAAACCTACTATGAACAAAAAAAGGTCTCTAAAGTTGGAAAAAAACTGTAATCCATTTAAGTAGCAAGATAATAAACCAAAACAGAAAATTAAGGATTAATTACATTAATTTGTAAAATGACAAAAAAGACAAAAATGTCTCATTTTCGAGGTCTGATAATCATCATTGAGGTATTTTATAATGAGGTTGTTTATATATTGGGCGCAGTGTCTGCACTGGAAAAAATCTAAATCTAGAAAAGTAATTTTTTCTTAAAATAAGTGCATTTGTACTTGGATTAAGGAGGTAAAAGAGACATTTTGCCAATGGAACAAGACAATTTACACTTAAAATAAGAAAAAACGATTACATTGTCTTATTTCAAGTGCATATTATCTAATTGTCTTATTTTAAGAGTAAAAATACTCATTCCATTGGCAAACTAGCTGATTTACCTACTCAAGTTAAGGGTAAATACACTTAATTTAAGGAATTTTTTACTTATTTGTAGATCGTTTTTTCCAGTGTGTGATCATAAATTAGGCTACAGTTACCCTCTAATTTACTAATTAAACAGTAGATTTATATTAAACTAAAGAGATCTGCTTTTAAAATGGCTGCTGATTGATTGTAAGATTTTTTTTTTCCTTCCTGATTGGCCTTAATCCATGACTGAGAATAGATCCTGGTTTCAAGATGTTTTCAATAGACGCTGGAGCATAGAGTTGTCAACATCAGCTGTTTGTATTCAAGCCATCCATGTCAAACCGAAGCTAAGCTAACCTGATGCTGCCAGTTTTCCATTTAACAGCTCATAGGAGGGTAATGGAGTCCTCTCATAAAACTTTCACATTGACTGACAGAGGAGGGCAGAAGGGAAATTTATCTTTTCCAGATACAAACAAATCTGCAGTCTGTCCATCAACTCTGAATCTTGTTCTCCCTGACTGCTTTTCCTTCTCCGCTTCATCATAACAGCTTTTACCTTCAGTCATCGCTTGGTTAATTATTCTGAATCCTCTCCGGTCGTTTATTTTTCCTGTTGTTAATTGCCTTTCATGGTGAAACATTAGTCTTGCTGCTGTCTCAGTGATTTTCAAGCTATCTAAAACGCGAATTAGACCATTCTTCAGTCATCATGGTTGACTGACCTGTCAGCTGCATCGTGTGATAAAGTGGAGACCCATTTTTAAAGGAAGAAGTTAGAATACTCAGAATCAGTGCAAAAAAAATACATATTTTTATATCATTAGCTGTCACACAAAAAAAATAACGTTCAACTCTGCTGTGGATTATAAATGCCCTAATCTAACTAATGTCAGCTGCAGTCCTCGAGTTTTTCTCTCGCTGTCTCCTTTTTTTTTTTTAGCTTTCTTTAATTTGTGCCCTTTGGTCAAATGTTGATTATAAAGAGCCTCTGGTTTTCTGTCGCAACTTGAAACGGTTTCTAAACCAGGCAGCTGCTCTCGCTTATTTCTAATGTGTGATTAAGGACTTCAGTCGTCTGCTCGTTTCAACTCAAGCGAAAAAAAAAAACATAGAGATATGTAGTATGAAAAGCTAAGCAGCCTTTTCGTCTCACCTGAGAGGATTTTTACCCTGAAGTTAGTGGATTTAGAGCGTCACACTCATCACAATCTTAACTAAACAACCATAATTAAATTAGCTTTTTAACAATAGCATTACAAACAACCTGCTTACAGATGTCACAGTCAGCTTCGTTTGACTGAAAAATGTTTTTTTCCCCTAACAATTCACTTCACAAACATTTAGGGAAGTCATTAATGATTTACAGATCATGGGGGAACGACTTGTTATGAAGGTATTATTTTCCAGAAACCTTATGTTTTAAAATATCAGCTTCCTTTACACAGATTTAGCAACTCCACACAGAGTAATAAGTAATTTTTATGTTATTATTTAATATATGGCTCATAGAATCTTTCAGCGTGTTTCTTTCTCCTGACTCCCACTGGAAAAAAAATCAAAATCTAGATAAGTCATTTTTTCTTAAAATAAGTGTATTTGTTCTTGAATTCAGGAGGTAAAAGAGACATTATGGAACAAGACAATTTACCTTTAAAATAAGAAAACACAATTGCATTGTCTTATTTCAAGTGCATCTTATCTAAATATCTTATTTTAAGAGTAAAAACACTCATTCCATTGGCAGATCATCTTATTCAAATATTCAAATTAAGGGTAAATACACTTAAATTAAGAATGTTTGTACTTATTTCTAGATCGTTTTTCCAGTGTATAAAACCAGGTATAAGTATTCAATCTGAATGCTAAAATAGATCAGAGCATCTCTGTGGTTTACAGTGTAGTTCAGGGTTTTTAATAAGAAATAAATGTTTTAGTTTCTTGTTTAACTAGAACCGTTTAAGCCAGCTCTAATAAAAAAAAAACAGGGTTTTTACATTGATATGATGGAAGTCATCATTTTTGTATTTTTAAAATTTTTTTGGGATCTCAGATTAAGCAGACTTAAGAACTAAATATTTAGAACTAAATATAAATACTTAATAGTTCTCGGGATGCACAGTAAACCTGAAGCAGAAGCAGCCAGCGGTCTGAAAGGTTAAAACTATATAAATAAATAAAATATATATATATATATATATATATATATATATATATATACACTCCTGATCAAAATCTTAAGACTAGAGTTGTCAAAAGTATTGATACTCAAAAAAGTATTGATACTGAAACATATCCGGATACAATACTCATTTTTAAAAGTATTGATACAGTGCCACCCAGAGATGGCAAAAGTACTCACTTTCCATATTTGAGTAAAAGTACAGATACTTATGTTAAAAAATACTCTGGTAAAAGTGGAAGTACTGATTAAACTTCTTTACTCAAGTCAAAGTAACAAAGTACAGGCTTGTAAATTTACTTAAAGTATATAAGTAAAAGTAGAAACCACTTTTTTCATGCCGTTGCCTACATTTTAAATGGATGTCTGCCAATAGAAATTCATTTTCAATCATCTAGTCGTCCATGCTACTATGCTAACGCCACCGCCACCAAGCTGCAATGATTTGCCGCGAATGAATACCGCCGAATCTGTCGATTCATCTTGTAGTGGTGCGTCAAATGCAACGTAGATTCCCATCCAATTAGATTGAATTTGGTATTGATGACGTGAAAAATAATAACGGTAACTCCATTGAAATGATTCAAAACTAAAGTAACGAGCCAATTTTTAAAAATGTAAGGAGTAGAAAGTACAGATATTTGTGTAAAAATGTAAGGAGTAGAAGTAAAAAGTCGCCATAAAAATAAGTAGTAAAGTAAAGTAAAAATATCAGAAAAATCTACTTGAGTACAGTAACGAAGTATTTGTACTTCGTTACTTCCCATCTCTGGTGCCACCACCAGTGGAACCTAAGCAGTCATTCATCTAAAGTGCAGAATAAAGGAAAATGCACTTTCAGAACACTGTGTGATTGAATAATTCTGTGCACTTTTCAGTTTCAGACTTTTTTTTGTAACAGGTGCAGCTGCTGAGAATTATTTTTATTTCTTAACCGGTTTGGCTAGTGTCATTGTTATGTGTGCAAAGCATAGCCAAGGAAGGAACACTTAATTTTAATTTTGTAAGTTTTTTACCAAGCTTGCTTAATATTGTGCACAGCAAACAACCTTAAAATATTCTTCTTATTGTTTATTGTATTTATTTATTATATTTTTATTATTAATGAAAATTTCTGTTGAATTTTGGAGTCTTTGTTTTTATCCTTGTGGTATCGAAAATGGTATCGAGTATCGAATATCGGCATCGAGGTGAAAAGTTTAGTATCGTGACAACCCTACTTAAGACCAGTCAAAAAAATCATGTTTGAGTGTAAATGCAGTCTTCAATTAATTCCCCACTCAAAAGTTTTTGTCTCTTACTCTGATTTCTTCTTTTAACATTGTGAAGCTCTTCTTAGAACCTTTTTTGATCCAATAGTGCAAAATGCAAATTCTTTAAATTTTGTCACTGGTCTTAAGATTTTGATCAGGAGTGTATATAACTTTTCCTCATCCGTAGCGGGTGGTCTTCCCCTCTTTTTCACCCAAGCTTGGCTCCTCTACCAGAGGCCTGGGGGGATGGAGGGTTCTTTGCAGTATCTTTGCTGTTCCTAGAACTGCACCTTTCTGGATGGAGATGTCTGATGTATTTCCATGGATCTGCTGTAACCACTCTTCAGGTTTAGGGGGTCACTGCCCTGATTGCCCCAATTGGTACCACTGCTGCCTTGCATTCCAGGTTTTCTGCAGCTCTTCTCTGAGCCCCTGGTATTTCTCTAGTTTCTCATGTTCTTATTTCCTGATGTTGCAGTCACTTGGTATTGCAATGTTATGTTTTTGTCCACCACCACAAAATCTGGTTAGTTTGCCATTCAGTGATCTATAAAAAGTGCTTTTTTTTTCGGTCTATTGTTTAGATTCTTATTTTTCTACAGTTTAGGAAACCTTGAAACTTGACCCTGGTTTACAACCATCAATCATTGCCTAAAAGTTTCCTTTTAACCTTTTTTCATGTTTCCATCTATCATTATCTCCATCTATTGATTCTCCATCACTACTTCATAATTATGACTGAAATGTATCAGTTTAGTGCTTTTTAAGTCTATTGTAAAGTTCTCTCTTGTCTTTTGGCTCCTCCTCTGAATCTCCTTAAATGAATCCAGTAGACATCAGATTTTCTCTTTAAACTCCTCAAGTAAAACTTCTTAATTTGTGTTTATATTAATCTGTAAACTTCGTTTTTTTTCCTTCTCTTTAAAGGTCATGATGCCGTCAATGCTCAAATTAAAACCCAATGAAAAAAGAAGTGGCTGAAATCAGACGGGCTTATAGGGAATATTTTTAACTGTTAGGCAGCGCTGAGAGTTCGTCTTAAAATTGGATTTGGTCTTAGAGAGAAAAGAGTCTCACAAGCGAGGATTAGAAAACCAGAGCAGCTACAGATATTGCTCAGTTGAAGAGTTATGCTGTTTGATAAAATGATCTTCGATGTTTTATTTTGTACAAGAAATATACATATTTAAGAGACAAACATTTTAAAAGTATAGTCCGATTTTATTATTTAATTGGCTTATGGCATTGAGGTAATTTTCCAGGCTGCACTGTTTTTGCCTAAATAACTTATATTAGATAATTAAATTAATTTTAATTTTAGAAACAAATAACCTGAGTAAATAAAAATCAAGTTTTAAAATAATAGTTTAATTTTTAAGAGGATAAAACGGTTATCCAAGCTCAGCTAGGATTGTAATTTTTCTGCTATCAACTGTATTTTATGGATTCTGTTTCAATTATTCCATCAATTACTGCCAAGCCTGCAGAGTCAAGTTTTTTTAAACGGGACCTGTCGGACAACATGAAGTAGACTTTTAGATATTACAAGGAAGTATAAACATGCCCCAATTAAAACTAATTTAAGATCATGAAAGAAACAAAGTCATTAACTATTCCTATATATGTTAAAAGTAAAAAATTGCTAATATTTCTAGTATGAATAAAAGCCAAATGGATTCTAAATCAATAGATTGTGAAGAGCAGTTAGTTTTTTGCTGTCGTGTGTCTGAGATGATTGATAGAAATCTCTCATGCACAGTGAAATGGTGAAATGCAAGTCAGAGTAAAGTAAACATAAAGGGTGAAGTCATAAAAATGAGGTCAGAGATGCAAATATTTGCTGAAATAAGAGGTTTTATTCGGATTTCATGGGTATGTATGTATATATTTTATCTTCTATTTCTATGAATCAAAGATGAATATTTCTGGTCCTGCAATAATTCCCAGAAATAGGTCAGTGGGAATTTAAATTCTGCCCAAACCCTCTGAGAAACTGATTTTTTTATGATGTTGAGCTTATAGATCCTTGTTTTGCTAAAGCAGTGGAGTTACATTATTAATCCAGTGACATTAATCCCGACTGGCGAGATTAATTAGTAGTTTAAATATTTATTCCATCAGTTGTCCTGTTCTGCATTGGTTTAAAGGGCTCTCATATGTCTCTCACTGGGAACAAATGTTAAAAATTCAGCCTGTCAATGTAAGCATGCAGAATCATTCCAGCAGGGAGATGGTTGGGGAACATTTATTTTCTAATCTTAACAGTTTATCTGTTTTATTGGCTCTTCCAAACTGTTCTCTGTGAAATAATCAAAGCTTGTTTTAAACAAAACTTCCTCCATCCATGCATTCATCTTCTTCCGCTTATCCGGGGTCGGGTCGCGGGGCCAGCAGCTTAAGAAGGGAGGCCCAGACTTCCCTCTCCTCAGCCACTTCTTCCAGCTCTTCAGGAGGAACCCCAAGGCGTTCCCAGGCCAGCCGAGAAACATAGTCTCTCTAGCGTGTACTGGGTCTTCCCCGGGGCCTCCCACCGGTGGTATGTGCCCGGAACACCTCACCAGGGAGGCGTCAAGGAGGCATCCTAACCAGATGCCCGAGCCACCTCAACTGGCTCCTCTCGACGTGGAGGAGCAGCGGCTCTATTCTGAGTCCCTCCCGGATGACCAAGCTTCTCACCCTATCTCTAAGGGAGAGCCCAGCCACCCTACGGAGGAAACCCATTTCGGCCGCTTGTATCCGCGATCTCATTCTTTCGGTCATGACCCAGAGTTCATGACCATAGATGAGGGTAGGAGCGTAGATCGACCGGTAAATCGAGAGCTTCGCTTCTTTTAAAGTTTTTTATAAGCTTTACTGTTTGACCTTGTCTTCTAACAAACCTCCAAAGTCAAAGCGGCTGACTTCGTCAAATACAGTACAATCCTGCTAAAACATAATCTTTTTTCTAAATGCTAGATTTTAATATGTTGAAAGTTATTAGGATATGAAAACCTTTGCTTCCTGTTTGTATTCGGATGTGTGTTTGCCATCCAGTGTCAACAGAAAATACTATATTTTATTGGGGGAGTGGTGGTTTAGTGGTTAGGGCATTGCGCCTGGAATCCAGAGGTTCTGAGTTCAAGCCCCACTCCCACAGACTGCCACTGAGCAAGACCCTTAACCCCCACACTGCTCCCCAGGCCCTGCACAGTGGCAGCCCACTGCTTCCCAAGGGAATTGGTTTAAATGCATACAGTTCATTTCGTTGTTTTGTACTTGTGACAGTGTAATGACAATAAAGTTGAATTCTATTCTATATTTTTCTTTTCGTTCTCACAGATCTGGAAGATTCGGCTGCAGTCAGAGATCTGGTGGCAAATGTTCTCTACCAGGATGCACAGACGTAGCATAGCGACACATTTTCTCTGTATTCTCTTCTCAATGTAAAAAAATATTGTAATAAAGAGTGTTTCTCTTGCTGTTGCTCTTGTTTCATGTGTGACACCTGCAGCAGGACCAGTCAAGCTGCTGCTGGTTGTAATCTCAGACCTCCACATTGCTGCTGTCATTGGTATTCTGTCTGCCCAGGTTGTTTCCTAACTAGACGGGGGCGGCGAGGGGATAAAAGCGTGAGGCACATTGCAGGAGAAACGCTTCCCTGTTCAGCCTGATGTTTTTACTAAAGTGAGGGAGATCAGAAAAGCCATGATGCTGCATTTAAATCAGCCCTGACAAGCTAGTGAAAAACAGGGTCCCTCCTCCTTTTCATCCTCTACAGAATGTTCTTTTATCTGGTGAAGTCTTGCAAATACATAAAGACCCACAGATATTACATCACAGCATATGTTATGTAATAAAGGAGGCAGCAAGACGGCGGTGTTGTTTTGTAGACGAGCAGCAGTGGAGGCTTCGCTGATTGGAAGGGCTGGGGGAATCACCCACTGTTCCTCTGGAGAGGATCCTATAACCACCTATGTTGGCTGCCTCTGTCCTATGAAAAATAAATGAGATGTTCTGGTTTAACTGAGGGAAGGTTCAGGTGTGCTGGGAGTCCACAGCCTCTCATCTCCCGTAGGTCTGCTCTTTAGAGAAATGTTTCCGCTCAATTGTTCTGCAAGCTTTACTTTTATAATTAGAATCCAAATTGTTATAATTTCACATTCATATTTGATTTCTGAGCATCCTGGATGATGTTGCACCAGTGCTGACTGTTTAGTTCTACCCTCTACCTTCTCCTCTGTTGTGAACAACATTACATCTAATTCTAAAGTTAATTGAAAGAGAAAAATCCTTATATAAATATAACCATACTAATGATTGCATTTTGCAGACATGTATGCTTAAAATAATTTATCGAATTACGTTTACAACTTTCTTGTGTTTATAGATTAGTTTTTATTATACCTTAAGATAAGGGCTTGATTTGTCTAAAAATTTGTCCTGAGATTTCCACTTGTTTAGACATTCTACCGATAGAAATTTTACATTCATTTTCTTTTTCTTAAAATAATAGTCTGGTTTTTCATTTCACATTGATTATCACACTTTTGCTCGCTATGAAAATAACACATTAAACAGCAGTTTTGTCATAAAAATGTGTTATCTTATTGTATCAAAATGAAAAGTCCAGTTTTACCAGAGCGGCGGTTTAATTATCTAATTGTCTCATGATCGTCATTGCCGTTCATTTGAATAAAGATAACAGTGCTGGTTTTGTAATGATCACAATTTAAGCATTTCACAACGTTGATCTATCAGATAATGCTTTGGATGATCTAATAGATTCAATTTTTTCTTGAAGTGGAGTATCGTTTTGTTCTAGTCAGTTCCTGCTTTTCATTTTCATCTCAAAATAACGTTAATAATTAAGTGCTTCAATTTCCATAGAAAACATTATCTTACTATATGGAAATATTACAGTTTAATTCACTAATGCTAAGATGTCAAAGCTTGTTTAAAACTGTTTAATTAACTTGAAATAATTAAAGCATTAGATTGTTAAGATAAAAATACTGCTGTCTCATCATGTTTCATTAATGTTTAATGCATCCATGTCTTCAGTTTATTCTCTATGCTGATGATACGACTTTGTTCTACTCTGGTGAAAATCAGTTAGATGAGGATGTGGTTGAAAAGGATTTACGAAGCATAAAAATTTAGTTGAACACGGATGAAATATAAAGGAATGTTGTGGAATTTAACTGTATATAAATCATCATTCTGATAGATATTGATGGTGCTGAGATTACAGATGTGAACGAGATTAATATTCTGGTTGTGACTCAGCTGGAAACCAAACATTAATGAAAGTTAAAACCATTTATAATAATTGAATTACTATATAAAGTGAACGACTCATGGAGAAATTAAGCTTTGTTTACATATAATCCTCTTTCTTATATAATCCTATTCTTGCTTTGTAATATCTGTTTAATTATTTAATTTCTCTCCATTTTGATTTTGTCCTATTAGTTAAATGAGGTTATTTAAAAGAAAATAAATGTTTTAAGTAAAATGATTTATTTTAGGATAATGGTGCTTGTTTTGTTGATTTCATTTTCTCTGGGCGATAGAACTCTTTCATTTTATTTACCTTAGAAAGCTTGTTTTGCTTTTAATTAATTCAGCTAATATTAACAGTTAAGAACTCCTATCCTCATGAGAAAAAAAGATTTTTGGCGTATATTTAGATTAAGTTTAGTTTTAGGTTTAGTATGTCACAATAGTACAGACAAGGATTAGGGCTACTGGGAAAAAAAAAATAAAAAAGTTAATTGATTTTCTATTATATTTGAGTTTAATATGGGAAAAAAAAAGTCAGAATTCTGCCTTTTTCTACGGAACAGCAATATGGCCACTGGAAAAAAAAGCTAACAATGTTTTTTTTTTTTCTGAGATTAAAGTCAGAGTTCTGAGGGAAAAAACTCCGAATTCTGAGATTAAAGTCAGAATTCAGACTTTTTTTTTCTCCCATATTATAAATATATTAAAAAGATGCGTTAACTTATTTAATTTTTTTCCAGTTGCCCTAACCGTCTTCCGTACAATAGTGATTGGTTTGATGAAAAAAAAACACATATGTTCAAACAGATGTAAGAGATTAGAATTAAGATTTTTTGTAGAAAGCAAAAACCATCATTCACTGGTTAAAAATTAACTAGTTGGTTGTATTTGTATTTTATTTAGTGGAGGACAGAAAGATAATGAAAAATTCCCATAAAAAAAATGGTTGTTGTATAGCTTCTTGTCAGTATTAAATATTTGATAATACTAAATGTTTGGATCCCTGAAGGATATGCATCTTTAGCACATGATTGACACCTATTGTAGATAAATGGATTTTATTAGGTTGCTATGATATTAGCATTTGCTGTTTTATCAGATCTTCTCGTTGTTCCCCTCAGCTGCCCTTATAAGTGGTGTGCATTTCTCCTTTGTGAGCTCACTGAGACTCGTATTTATGACCTTTAATGGTCATTCTGGGCCAGGCTGTTGTTTTTAATATAGAGACTCAGATGTGCTATACATGGCTTCATGTGCATGCTCTCCTGGCTCCATTCTGATCTCCTAGTCAAAATGTCAGTTTAGTATGCAGAGACCTCTCCAGCTTGCAGGGATAAATCCTGTGAGACTTTGACTTTTGCTCTATTATTTTCCCCAGACATGTTTTAATATGAAATATGTTTCATACATTTGTCTCTTACTGTGACAGGACCACACCAGGGCACAGGCCGTGTCAATATAGCTGGCCTCATGGTTGCACTGCCGCTGATTTGAGGGTATTTAACAAAGTACAAGATAAGCAGCGCTAGCCCTTTAAAAAAGAGGTATTTAAATTGACTAGTTTGCATTTTCTCATTCAGTATAGGTTCCTTTTTTTTGGCTGCATCTTTTGTTTCTAGGATAAGAGGCAGATACTTAGATTTGAAAGCTTAAACCTTTCCTGATTTTTATTGAAGCTTCTGAAGCAAAGTTTTTAGTATCTTCTTAGGAAGCCATGTTGTTTTGAATTTTCGGTCTTTTAGGAACTATAGACATTTTTAAACTTGCTAAAAAAAAAAAAAAAGATTGTTTATATCATGCCACAAACCCCTTGTAAAACTATTAGTGAATTAAGCTCAAGTTATTTCTATTTTTTAATCATTTAAAATTTATGGTTGTTTTATTGTTTTGTTTCAGGGGTTTTATGTCTAAGTTATCTCACGAAATAATTACGAAAGATTTAAAAATTGCTCAACTGCTAGAAGCCATTTGCTTACTTAGGTTCGTCCTAGCTTCCTGCGGGTGCTTCTCCTGACTCTTTAATCTATGAGTAAAAAATAAATAAAAAACAGACACTGAAATTACTTAAGTTTAGACTTACTTTTATGTTACTTTGATACATTTTTCGTCAATTCAATTCAGTTATTTATGTAGTGCTAATTCACAACATGTGTCAGCTCTAGACACTTTACAGAAACAATTCAACCAGATCACAACGTCAAATTGATTCAAAGTTTTCTATCTAAGGAAAACCAGCTGATTGCATCGACTCATTGACTCAAAGGCAATCCTTCACACTAAGCATGCTTGTAACGACAGTGGAGAGGAAAAACTCCCTTTTACTGGAAGAAACCTCCAGCAGAACCAGGCTCAGTGTGAGCGGCCATCTGCTGAGGCCGACTGGGGTTCAAGGAGACAGAAGCAGGGATACAAAAATCAACTGTAAAAGGCGTCCCTGTCCAGGAAACACACAGCCAGGCAGACGAGCTCCGAGTCAGCTCCCATGCCAGAGGATGAAAGAGAGCAGATCAACTTAGTCACAGTCAGAGAAACAGAACTACACTGAAAAACAGGCCAAGCTTGAACATCTATAAAGAAAGGTATTGAAGGCATTGAAGGTATTGAAGCACAGCTGATATTTCTCTGTCTGTCTCAGCCAAACAGGAACAGACCAGATGAAGCTACTATGAGAAAAAGCATAGTGTTAGAGATTCTGCAGGACCCGGTGCATTTATTACCCATTTATGAAAGGTATATAAATATATATATATATACATATAGTTTTAGCTAGATTGAAGTCATACCAGGAAGCACGTCCACAAGATTGAACTGCCGCCACCATGCTAAGCTAAGGCTTTAAACATAAAGAAATAAACCTGACATCAAGCTGCGAGGAGTAACATTTCCTTAAATGCAGCCAATGTTGCATTTTTTTTTTTTTTTTTTTTACAGTATTTTTACACAATGTACTGTGCTTTATTGTCTTTTGGTGTGTTTTTTAAACATTTGTGTGTAAACTTCTACTGGTACATGTGCCATTTGCAGAGTCCTGCGCAACCCCCTGAAGCATGATTACAAATATGGCCAGAAATTTTAAGGCCTGTCTGGTCAGGGTGCTCTCTTAATCTTTATTTTGAATAGCTTATCGAGGATCTCTCTCACACTTGAACTGTATGTTCCAGAACCTGCTGCCTCCCCACAGAAGGCCTATCTGATCGATACCCCCCTAACAGAAAACACTGCGTGGGGCTTGGATTGTGAGTCATTTCCATGGTGTTACTGTACCCCACAGGGGTTATACTTTCCATGTTTTATTCTCTTCAGCAGATGGAGGAAATTTATAAATAAGCAGGTGATGCTATCAACACTTAATGATGGGCAAATAGACATTCTGAGATACAGGTGGTGGCAGGAAAGTAAAATGCATCCATGACAGACTTGTTGGCGTGGGAGTAAGCAGCCTGTGATTAGTGTTTTCAAGAAGGAGAAAGCTTTGAGCTTATATCAGAGGTCTGTAATATAGTTAAAGTCATTCTGCCCACACTGACCTTTATGTGTCCTTTAGTAATGCCAAATGAGGACATTTTGAAATGGGCATTCATAAACCAATTCAACTATTTAATATTATTAATATGACTTTTCTGAATTGGTTTTAGTGTCATTATCTTGGCCCTGATGTCTGGTCTGATTACTCATTTCATTCACCTGGTTGTCCACCAAATTCTCATTATCATTCATCTGATCCACCTGCTTCAGCCTCTATTAAACCAGCCTTCAAACCAGTCATCAGTGCCAAATTATTCGAGCCTTTGGTGAAAGTTCTCTAGAGTACCTGAGTTTTGTGATTGCCTGATCCTGACCCGTTCTGCCTCTGGACCTCTGAGCCTGCCTGTTCCTGATCTGATCTGTTTGCTTGACCTGATTTTTGACTCCTACTTAATTTCTTCCTGCCTGTTTACCGAACTTGGAACTGTTCCCAGACTCTGTTCTGTATTTCCCTTTGGAACCTCTTCGAACCTCTGATCTCCTGGTACTGATTACCGAGCTTGTCTTTGACACCGGCTTTGGCTTCGTCCTCTGTATTATCCTGCCTTCCTTCATCTTCTTGCTCCTGCCTGTCCCCCGACCCCTGAGACACAGCACGTGGGACTCGCTGGCGGTGCCCACCGCGTATCATTGGAAGCCTCCTCTGGGCTCGGGCTGAACTATAAGGCCAGGTTAGTGACTCACGCATCATTATCATCCTCCGCCTTAGACACTGATGCTGTTCTCTGCAGTTCCATCTTAAATAAACGTTTTGTTGAATCTAACTGCTTTTCCGCCTCGAATACTGGGTCCTTTTGTTCTGATCCTGACAGTTAGTTTACTACCAGATGTTTTGTGTTCTTCTGTGGCCATTTGGATGAGTCACTGATGACCTCTTGAAGTTTTTTGAGAGCTTGACCACTCTTTAGTAGGTAGGTTCATTGCTGTATCTCGTCTTTTCTAATTTTGGATCATGGTGCTAACCTTGATTTACTTAATTACTTTTGAAACATGGCTTTGTAACCATTTCCAGACTGACAGATGTCGATAATGTCTCAACTGAATTTCTTTAGATCTGTTGTATTTGAAAAACTTTCCGACTTAGGTTATCATTCTATAAGGGATTTTTTGATTTTTTAGTTCTGGTAACAGGTCAGTGTATGGTAATGTTCTTTTCCCCCTTTCTCCCCCTAAACTGTCAGACTATTTGCTATACTATAAACATAAGCATACTATACTATATACAGCTTATTGTATTTTCTGCCCCTTTTATGTCCGAAATTTGCTTAGTTGTTTGAAACATTTAATTTTCTGAAGCTCTAAAACATAAAACCTGTTTAAACAATTCTGCACCTGTTCTTTTATTCAGTGTGGTTTTGACACTTTGTCTCTGCAGCAGCTACATCTGAAAGGCAGCTCTGCAAAGCAAAAATAAAACTACACTGTGATTTGTTAAAGAATACCTGAGTAACTGAACTTTCCATCCACTGCAGTGTTAACAGGATGTGGGTGTAGAAAATGACTCAAAACAATAGAGGGGTTGGGTATGGGGGGCTCTTCTCTTGCAATGTTGTGACTTTGTGTTCCTGTAAACCCCCTTCACCACTCCCCATTTCCTGGCTCGCAGGCTTAGCAAGCTGTCACAGGAGTCTAACTGAAATAACACATCAACTGACAGGTCTGGAAAGTCAAATGCGGTTTGAATATTGTTAGGAAACTCTAGTGTCAAAGAGATAAAATGACTTACTCCCCAGAAAGAAATTGAATGGTCTTTCACTTGCAGAATAGGCACCAATGTGTCATAAATTTCAACCGATCCGGTTAGTTTTATCTCCTGCTTATTGGATTCATTTTTTTGGGACATAATGGTATTTTAAGCATCCCCAAAAATAAACATTGTTCCTCCTAAAGACCTTCTGTGACTGTTGTGGAATCAGTCATCTTCTTTGGAGCTGTCTGTTGTGGCAGTGGCTTTTAGCTGAGAGAAAGTGGCTGGATAAGCTGATCAGGATTGGATGCCCTCTGAGCTCAGTACAGGAGCTGGGAAACCAAAGGATCCTAACTAAATTAAAATCTCTGTTGGATAATGTCTCCCACTCCATGCATGAAGCTGTTTTAGAACTGGAGAGCTCCTTCAGTGACAGACTGCAGCACCCTAAATGCACCAGGGAATGTTATCACAGATCCTTCCTCCCAGCAGCTGGAAGACTTTATAACCACCACTGTTCCCAAGAACCTCAATAAATTGTTCCATTCATGCAAGTCATCAAGTTTCTACCTTAGCTAAATAACATTCTGCTGTCATTTTCATCTTTGATGTTGCTGCTATTGTCAAATATCCATTGCTGTAAACATGTCCATAGCTGTATATTGGTTATTTGTTATCCATGTTTTATGTTGTTACAACACTTTCCAGTACAGTATTTTATTGTTTATCTTTTACCTCTTCACTATTGTGTTATTCTTATACATTTTTCTAAGGTCCACATTTGTGTATCTTTTTTTCTGCTGTAAACACCAGAATTTCCCCATTGTGGGATAATAAAGGGATTTTTCTATCTATTCTATTTTATTTTATTCTGTTCTATTCTATTCTATTCTACCAACTAAATTCACAGATTATAGGCTAGTTGATTATAGCTAGTTGAGGGTGAGGCAGACAAGATTATATTGGATCCAACAGCACAGTATGAAATGTTAGAGCTAGCCTTAATCCTAACCCTGTGCCAGGTCTAAAATAAGGTCTAGGACATACCCTCCTTTTAAACCCAGTCAAAAAATATTCAGTGTGATTGATAAAGGCTTTCTAGAAGCCTGTCATTAGCTTTAATCATTGCATAAACAGATTCAATATTTTTCCTTTAGGAACAGCCATGCGTGTCCACATTCCAACTGTCCAGCTTTTCATTTGAGATTAAATCAAAGAATTTGGGAAAAAACACACATTCCCAGCACTATAAGATACTGTTGCTGCTATCCTATTGAAAGGAGGTGTATTGTCTTTAAAAGCCAAACTTTCTGCTTGTCATTGTGGGTGAACACCTTCATCGTTGTCTCATCTGATGATAAAATGCTCTAGCCTCGTGAGACCATCCTGATCTCGCGAGCTTTCAAGGGTTCACTCGCTAATCAGTCTGGAGACTCTCCGTTAAAGAAAATTTGAACGTCCAATCAGCGTTGGCTTTGAGGCGGGTTGAGGTGTGACGCAACGAGAAGCGCGACAGTTCAGTCTAAAGAACATGGCGGCTTCAGCCGATGAAACTAGCGTTAGCGTGGCTATCGAGCAAGTTTTATCGGAATTACAGAGTATTTCTTCACTGAAAGAAGAGCAAAACACTGCTCTGGAGGCTTTTCTCAGAGGAAAAGATGTTTTTGCTCTTCTCCCGACTGGTTTCGGCAAGAGTAGCCTGGCTTGTGGTTGTGTTTTCGTCGTCGCTCTGTTAGTACGTCATATGCTTCGTTGATCTGATTGGTTTATTTGGCCCGTCTATCACCAACATAGGCCAATCAGCTAACCAGTATTTTCGCCCCTTCCTAAAATAACTTCAAAGGAAGGTTTCCAGATGGATATGTGGAGCAAATCCATCTGGAGGAGTCAGGTTAAAAATGCTCTGCGGGAAGGCCAACATGGCAAAACATCGAAACACAATACATGTAACTGCCTTTGTTTTTGAATTGAGGAGGTACAGTAAGTGAGAAACCTTGCCAATGGAACAAGAAAATTTACATTTAAAATAAGAAAAAAAAACAATGAATGAATGATTTTGTGTTATTTCAAGTGCACATTGTCTAATTGTCTTATTTTTAAGAGTAAAAATACTAATTTCATTGGCAAATCATGTGTGTCCTATATGTATCATATATTGTCCTACTCAAATTAAGGGTAAGAATGGTTAATATAAGACATTTTACTTATATGCAGATAGTTTTTACAGTCTATAGCTTATCCATTGAGGTAGCAGGACATTCAACTCACTTTCTAATCAATTGTTTTTATGATTTGACTCCAAAATTCTTTCAAGCTTCTCCAAATTTAAATTTTTCTCTCCTGGATCTTCAGACTTTGTTAGATTTTTCCACATCTCTTAATATTTATCAGCCTAATGAATGCCATCTTATTCATCTTTTTATGTTCTACCAATAAGAATCTAGTTGCTGCAATGAGGCATAAAGAAAGGTTGCTGGGTTGGTTTTGTAAAGCTTAAATATACCCTGGAAAACTGCATCATTTAATAAAGGTTTAAGATGAATGTGTGTGTTCATTTACCTCCTATACGTTATCCGAACCCTGGATTGGCTCAAGATTTCACTCTAAATTTAAACCTACTCACCTAAAATTCATTGACTGTTCTTTTTGAAACATGAAAGTTGAATTGTTGTGAAAGGTCATCATTTTATAAACAATCTTAATTTTTCATAGCATGAAAACAACCTGTGGACTTGATGTGTATCCTGTTGTGAAAAATATCTGAAAAATAATCTCATGCAGCAAGAAGAGATCCTGTGTTCTTCCAGCCGGCTCATGGCCGTGTCCCTCCGGTCCTGTGGGAACATCTGCTTTCTCTGTTCTTTATATAGAAGGATGGCAGTGAAGGGCAAATAGCTTGTCTATGGGAATCAATGTAATGGGTCACTCTGACTGTCTTTCCTGTGGAGCCCTCCTACAAGCAGTCTGCTTAGTCATATTTTACTGACTACAGATAGTCTTTTTCACACAACAAAATCAGCAAATTGTGTAACTACTTTTCAGAAATATAAAAGAAAATACATGTAGCCAGAATACAGATTTTATTAAGCAGAGAAAATACTATTCAGAAGAGGTAAAACACCAAAAATAATTTTTTTTAATACATCAATTCCTTTCACACAGCATAAGAAGGTCACTATTACATTTAAAACGAAATATTGTCAAAATGTGTGCGGATTAGCACAATCCAAGCATGATTGGGCTCATGAAATTTCGAAGCAGAGCATGATGGCCGTAAAAGTAAAAAAAATTTGGTCCACTGAACCATTAAAACACACAATTCAGGTTACCAGGGATGATGACTCTTTGCTGGACAAATCGGTCAAAATTAAGCATCAGAAAAAAATTTCTAAAAAGGTGAAATTCATAAATAGAGGCATGGAGAGGAGACCTTGGCATGGAGCTGAGCCATCGCCAGGTGATGTAAGTCTCATAGAGGAGGCAGATAATGAAGGCAGCTGGGGTTGGCTTTTGGCAGCGTGTTCTGTTTGGAACCCAGTGGGGGAAAAACAGGAACAATTCAGATTTTTTTTTTCCCGTGTGAAACAGGAGTTGAAAAAGGGAACAAAATCCTCGCAATGACTTTTAATGTAAAACATGCACACAAAAATACTCACATCCTGCCCCTACAGACTTCCGACGTGACATATTCTGACTAGAACACCACATGCAGACTTATTTATACGAAGGCTGAACTTGACAAAGTCATGCAAGATGGAATGTTTTGGTATTTTTGTTGCTTGTGAATCTGACTCAGACTTTTCTCAGTGAAGGGACTCAAATCAATGTTTGATCATCTTTAGGGCATTTCCTGGAAAATTCTGTCCTAAAATCCATATTACTGTTGACTGGGAGGGTTTTTTTTATGGAAAAAATATGCCATGTTATATTTAAAAAAAAAAAACAGCTAGAGTTAGAATTGTAATCGTGTCCACAGATATCTAAAGATTTAAAAATACAAATTTGTTCTTTTCTACTTAGAAAATGAAGTGAAACCACATCTGATTCCTACAGATTTGAAATAAATGTAGGGGCCTTTTGCCATTCTTGTCAAACCCTGTCTTTAAAGAATAATTAGTTAATTAGTAATTTTGTTGGGATAACTTTTTACCCTGCTGTAGCGACAAATCATTTAGTGTCTCCAAAGTAGCAGATGATGGTTGATGTAAGCACACTAAAGCAAAGAATATAAACTCACAGTCTTCTGAAACTTGCTTGGACCTTTCCTAAATTGCTTAAACCAGTGATTTCCAACAAAAAGAGACAATATTATATTTCAGAGATTAAAAAATAGAAAAAGAAATTAGCAAAGAAATCTAGCTAGTCTGATAAAAATGAAGAATCCAAGAAGATTAACTTGATATCAATGCTTAGGTCCAAATCTTTAAACGTGCAAAATTATTATTTCGCGCATTTAAAGATATTTCAAACCTGTAGATATAAATGTTTCATACTGTAACCTAATGAATAATTGAAGAGATACATTTATACCTACATATTTAAGTGCTTAAAACTGATGCTAATTATTGAAAAGTTTGTATATTTTCAGATGAATTAAAAAGAATTTAAACTTCATAAACAATATGCTGATGAAGGTTCTCAGTCATCCAGGTCATAGTCATTCCGTAAAAATTCAAAAAATCCACTGGACTTGGTTTTCAAGTCCAGTGGATATAAGACTCAAACTCACTGCGGATCCAGACATTTGAATTGAGAAAGCTTCCTGGAGAGGTGGCGAAACGTCTTCAAATCTTGAAAACCAAGTCCAGTGGATTTTTTGAATTTTTACGGAATTCATAAACAATACTTTTTTTTTCTTAAGAGTTTAGCCTACTGCTGCAATGAAAAAACATTAACACCTATAATGTGGGTTTGGTGCCCTATAATGACGTTCTACCTTTTGAGTAAATATTCAATCTCCAACCACAGGATCCAATATTTTTCATAGCAGATCTATATAAGTCGAGAGGATTACAGCAATACAAAGTTTGATTGTACTTTTGTATATATAACTGGAAATAACTATTGATGAGTTAATATTTTATATATTAAGTGCTTTAGTTTTCTAAATAAAATGCAAGGATTGCTCCTTAAAATTATTAACTGTAATTGGATATTGGGACTGACTTTTCAGCAGCAATAATATATCTTGGGGTTTTCCAAAATGGCTGCTACATATAAAGGCAGCAATAGATGTTAGCCTGGGAATGTGTGTGTTTGTACATTTTAAACCACACAGTCATCCTGTACTTAATTATTATCCCTTCACTGTATAAATGCCTAAGTTGAATTAAAAAATGAAAAATGCTTTTATTAGCTTTTTCCTTTTTTTATTTATTATAATTTTTTTGCAAAATTTGGTCTGGTTGCTTAGCACAGCAGTTTGGGAATGCAATTGCTGTTCCAACTTGAAGGATAAACTGAGAAATATTTTAACTGCTAAAATGGATGAGTTGTTTTTCATGACGGTAATGACCATAACTCAACATAATTGATGAGTTGTCGTTAAAATGAAGTATTGATGAAAGTTTTTATTTAATAACATACACAGGAAAAATATTTGGCTTTAAAATACAGCTTTAAAACCATCACTGTATGGATATGTTGTGCTTCTTGTGCCCCAACTGATTACACACGTATATAAGAGCCCACTTTAAACTAAAAATATTTAAAATAAAA
This sequence comes from Cyprinodon tularosa, assembly GCF_016077235.1. Lineage (NCBI taxonomy): Eukaryota > Metazoa > Chordata > Actinopteri > Cyprinodontiformes > Cyprinodontidae > Cyprinodon > Cyprinodon tularosa. The sequence goes on from NW_024039758.1 coordinate 107,502, forward strand.
CTTAAGAATAGCTGTAAATATATTGGATTTATAAAATAGTTGGAAAGCACTGGTTTAATCCCAGATGTGTTTATAGGCTCTCTTTTATGGCACCAAAATATTATTCTTTTTTATTAAACATTGAAACAGACATATTTAATCCGATTTTTACGTAAAACTTAATGGAAAAACGTTTAATTTATGACTGAGGTAATTAATTTTTTAGCAGTCAAATCCCAGCTAATTCTTTATAAAATCACTTTAATTTATAAGAAATGTTTTTTTCTTTTGTTAAGCAGATGGACAGAGGAATCAGTGTGAAAATCTGACTTAATCTAAAAATATACATTTAACCTGCAGAGATCACGCTTTGATCCACTTAGCTAGACAAATATAACAGAAAATCATTTCAAAATTCAGCAAACATAAAGATGTTAACTTGAGAACGACAGAGGTGAATGCTCATCCATGATCTGGCAGTGAGGGACACTGTGACTGAACAGTCCAAAAAAACAAAGGGCATCGTTTCACACAGCTGCAGCCTGTTAACGATGACCACTTGGCAGCTGGTGTGGAGTCAGCTCACAGGTTTTCGTTGGTGTCGTGTTGGCATTGGCCGTCGGTTACAGTGTTCAGGAAGGGCAGCTCCTCGCCGCTGCCTTGAAGCTTCAGAACCCGACCGTTCAGATCCAAGCAGCACTGAGGGAGGATTCACAGGGTGAGACATAATTAGTGCACTAAATAATTTACACAGATTGCCAGCCTGACTTCAGGAGACTAATCCAGGGATGGTTCAAAATGTTGTAGTGACTAATATTAGTTTAATTTAGCAAATGTATAACTATATACAACTGAAAGTGAAAGTGTTATATGTTGTTTAAACCTTTATACCCTTATTTGTTTTTTTGCTTTAATGCCTTATATAAAATATACCCTCTTTTTCATGTGTCAATACCTAAAAAATAGTATACCAGTATGTAGTCTAATAATTATGAATGCCAAAATGCAAAATGCTCTTTAAATTATAAATTCAGACTTTTTTTTAATCTGTAAAATTAGTTTTTAAACTGTATTTTTCCATTCTGTCCTGCTGTGAATGGCTATTAATTTTTCAAATTAAATGCAGTAAAACAGTTTTATGTTAAACTGGCTTTAGTTTATTAAATAAGAAAAGAAAATTATTAGAATCTGTTTTTAAAAATAAAAATATGTACCTAAAATAGTCTAAATTTGTGAATGGATATAATATCCAAACTGCTAGCAACAAGAAATAGTTTGATTTTCTGCTTTTATACAAGCTTCACATTATTTTAGGTGCATAGAAGTTAAAAATCTCTAGTTTTGTGTCATGGAAAGAAACAAATCTATACAGAAATATAAGGGCTGTACTCGCTTTATATACTGCACCTGGCTGGCACTTAATAAAAGTGCTGAAAATGTTCTGGGCCAATAAAGGTCCACCAAAATGTATCATCCAGTGCTGTTTGTTTTGTCACTCACAGTCAATCATTGCACTAAAAGGGGTTTTCTAGAATAGATTCTCTAATCTTATTATATCTGTGAGCTGCAGTAGTAATTTCATATTTACACTCTTTAACAACATTCTAATTGCGCTTCTTGTACTTTAGGCCTTTAATGATGTTTAATTACATTTTTCTGAAAATGCTGCTGAGGGTAAAATCACCCTCCATAAAAAGCTCTTGCTGAATTCATATTCTTTTCACCCTAGTGTCCCTTTCTAATTAGACTTTTCACAACACAAGGCATGGCGCATGTAATACAGGAGCATCCAGTGCATTCAAATGCACTCTTTTATTTGCTTTAAAAGGGACAAAAAAAAAAGAAATGTCAGTTAGCAGAATTTCCAAAGTTAGCTCTTATCTGGGTTAGAGCTGCAGAGCGAGGAGCTGATAACAGGATTTGCTCTGTCTCTCCCTCCATGTTTTTTAAGCAGTTTATGCTTTTTCCATTTAGCTTTTTAGTCTCATAAATGACTAACTCGTTTTTTTTAAACATTTTGGCTATAAGTCACAGAATATTTGCAAAGCAAATTAGGACCTTACATTCAGTTCCAACAGCGTCTGCAGACCTAGGCACAGTTCAAACGCCTCATCCTCTAAAAATGAGAAGGAGAGAAAATTCAAGCAGGGAAAATGAAAAATAAAATAGAATTGGTTTCTAAAAGCAAATTAACAAACTCACCTTAGCATACATAAATTAGACTGAAGCTCTACAAAAATATTCATTCGCATGATAATGGGAGCTGTTAAGCTTGTGCTCCTGAGGGTGAGTGTTAGTGTTGTAATATAAAAACTTAATATCCCAGAGTGTGGGTATTGGGCTGAATTTTTGGCCTGCATTAGCTGTGTTTCACTGATTAGCAATGATTAAGTCCTTACAGGGTGGCATAATTTTACATCTGGCTTCATTAAGACCACTGAAGATTTTGTTAAAAACTTGGCTTCATAACCATTTCTTGACATGCATGTGTGTAATGCCTAATCTTTTTCTGTGCCATAGAAAAAAAGGGATCATATTCTATAAAGATTTCTCTCTCAACTCCCGAGGTTATAGATGCCTGCAGGTCAGTCCTTAACATAAAGCAGCATTTTTCATTACAAAAATACTTGCTGGTATTTGGCAAAATATGAAACAAACCTTAGAATATAGGTTTTCTTTGCAAACTGTAGACCTGTACTCACTTTTCTGACCATTTATCCCAAAGGGTTGTTATAGAAAAGCAATGTTATACAGATGCTTTTCTCCAAGTTAGATTCTGGTTAATCTATATAACAGAGGTCACTAGAACAACTGTAGATGCGTCTGAACAGCCTTCACACCTCGGGAACGCTCTGGGGTGTATCATGACCACATTACAATATGTAAAACAAAATATATATTTATATATATATTATATACAGGTGCTGGTCATAAAATTAGAATATCATGAAAAAGTAGATTGATTTCAGTAATTCCATTTAAAAAGTGAAACTTGTATATTATATTCATACATTACATACAAACTCATATATTTCAGATGTTTATTTTGTTTAATTTTGATGATTACAAATGACAACAAATGAAAATCTCAAATTCATCATATCAGAAAATTAGAATATTACTGAAGACCAATAAAAACAAAGGATTTATAGAAATGTTGGCCAACTGAAAAGTATGAACATGAAAAGTATGAGCATGTACAGCACTCAGTATTTAGTTGGGCCTCCTTTGGCCTGTATTACTGCAGCAATGCGGCGTGGCATGGAGTCGATCAGTCTGTGGCACTGCTCAGGTGTTATGATAGCCCAGGTTGCTCTAATAGTGGCTTTTAGCTCTTCTGAATTGTTGGGTCTGGTGTATTGCATCTTCTTCTTCACAATACCCCATAGATTTTCTATGGGGTTAAGGTCAGGAGAGTTTGCTGGCCAATTAAGAACAGGGATACCATGGTCCTTCAACCAGGTACTGGTAGCTTTGGCACTGTGTGCAGGTGCCAAGTCCTGTTGGAAAATTAAATCTGCATCTCCAAAAAGTTGGTCAGCTGCAGGAAGCATGAAGTGCTCTAAAACTTCCTGGTATGTGGCTGCGTTGACCCTGGACCTCAGAAAACACAATGGACCAACACCAGCAGATGACATGGCACCCCAAACCATCACTGACTGTGGAAACTTTACACTGGACTTCAAGCAACGTGGATGAAGTGCCTCTCTTCTTTTCCTCCAGACTCTGGGACCTTGATTTCCAAAGGAAATGCAAAATTTACTTTCATCAGAGAACATGACTTTGGACCACTTACCAGCAGTCCAGTCCCGTTTCTCTTTAGCCCAGGCAAGACGCTTCTGACGCTGTCTGTGGTTCAAGAGTGGCTTGACACAAGGAATGCGACAGCAGAAACCCATGTCTTTCATACGTCTGTGTGTGGTGGTTCTTGAAGCACTCACTCCAGCTGCAGTCCACTCTTTGTGAATCTCCCCCACATTTTTGAATGGGTTTTGTTTCACAATCCTCTCCAGGGTGCGGTTATCTCTCTTGCTTGTACACTTTTTTCGACCACATCTTTTCCTTCCCTTCGCCTCTCTATTAATGTGCTTGGACACTGAGCTCTGTGAACAGCCAACCTCTTTAGCGATGACCTTTTGTGTCTTGCCCTCCTTGTGCAAGGTGTCGATGGTCGTCTTTTGGACAACTGTCAAGTCAGCAGTCTTCCCCATGATTGTGTAGCCTATAGAACTAGACTGAAAGACCATTTAAAGGCTTTTGCAGGTGGTTTGAGTTAATTAGCTGATTAGAGTGTGGCACCAGGGGCCATCAATTTTGAACCTTTTCACAATATTCTAATTTTCTGATATGATGAATTTGAGATTTTCATTTGTTGTCATTTGTAATCATCAAAATTAAACAAAATAAACATCTGAAATATATGAGTTTGTATGTAATGTATGAATATAATATACAAGTTTCACTTTTTAAATGGAATTACTGAAATCAATCTACTTTTTCATGATATTCTAATTTTATGACCAGCACCTGTGCATATATATTGTTTTTTTTACTCCTTTACTCTTTAAATTCAGCCCAAAATAAGCCATACTTTTTTATCCAAAAACAGCTGACCTACATTAGGGTATAGGCTTTATTTTATTGATTGTATTTGAAAACAGCTTAATGAAGATGAGGCTAAGCTAATTGTTTAGGGGAAACTGGTTTATAGTGTTTTAACTACTCGATATTGGTCTTGGTCTGGAGTTTTGGGTTCTTTGTCTCGTCTTGGTTTCAACAGCATCTTGTCTCAGTCTCATAAAGAGCAGGGTTTACTGATAATATTTAAAAGATGACCCTCATAAAAACCACTAAAGAAAAAACTACAATCATTAGTAGTGTAATGATTCCTCCAGCTGCAGCAGCCACCTGCCAGCCTGATTCATATATTTTCAGTCCACTTAAAAAAAAGCTAAAAATTATAATAGAAAAATGCACAGAAACATATTTACACTGTATTTTTTAAGTTATTGTCATAGTAATAAAACTAAACAGATAAGTGGGTAGATGGAGTCATACAATATTCAGATAAACATTCAACTGTGCAGCAATCTGCCATATCTACTATTATGCAAAACGGCTGCTCATCAGTGACTTCAAATTGATGCGCAGCACTAGCACAGTCTGTTCTCTGCTTTGCTTCTGGGGGGAATCACACTGATTTTTTTCTTCGTTTTTTTGCATCCAATTTGTATTTGATAGACGATAAGTTTCACAATCCCTGGGACTTAGTGTTAAATTAACCAGTACTTACTCTTTATTAATCCATTCTTTCTCTCTGAAATAAAACGTTTATTGTGACTTAGTTCAGTTAACGTGACCTTTTTCAAGAAATGAAATCAGTTTTATATGATTTAGAGTTGGTTGCTTTTACAAAAACAAAGATTTTTTATTGCATATATTTTAAAGCGAACTTAAATAAAAAAAAACAAAAAAACAAAAACAAAGGAAACCTACAAATTATACAGGTTGTCTCATTGAGATCCAAGATCTTATTTACAAGAGAGATCTGTCTCAATAAACACAAAAATTATTTTTCTTTAAAGTGTATGTGGTTTTGGTCTTTCTTGGTCTCCACCTGTAAATATCTTGGCTTCTTCTTGAACTCCGTACTTTTTGGTCTCATATAATGTCTAGGATTGGTTGATGTGGTCTTGACTACAACACTACTGGTTTATTTTGCTGATGTAGACTACATTATGCTATTTTTGATAATAATTGAAATTTTTTTGATCTGACATTGGAGAAATTTACCTCTGCATTTAACCCATACCCTTGCAGAGCAGTGGGCTTATTAGTGGGGCGCCCGGGGAGCAATCGGGGGTCTTGGTCAAAGACCCAGAGTGGCAGTTTGTGGAAGTGGGTTTTGATTCCAAGGATTCCAAGCTCTATGTCCTAACCACTAGGCTGCAACTCCCCAGGATGATGTGGGATTAATGTTAATCGTTCTAAATTTCAGAAGGATCTTAAAATTTATCTGGACACTAGAACATTAAGTTAAACGGCATAATGTCCAATAAACTGCAGGCTATTGAACATCATGTGTTACATACCAAGTGTCACTTAATTGTTTGTGGTAGCAGTAATGAGACCTGACTGTAACAGCTAAAATAAAGCTAAATAATGCAGTCAATTACAGCTTATTTGTGATTTTTACATGCAGATTGCTTTGGATCTTTGATATTAAAATCTTATTGTTCTGAAAGAGAGGAAATATTTAAGGGGACATACTTTCTCACAGTAAATCCACATCTTAATTTGTCAAAATGAATACTATGAAAAGCCAAAAGTGCATTCAAATCCTCAAAGTGGTTCCAACCTGGTTTATGTCACTTCAGTGACTGATGTCCTTACCTTTCACATGTGCTGAACACTGGACCATCTGTCTGCCCAGCTGTAGCTGCAGACCCGTCACTGTGCTGCTAACACCACATGGTGAACTGTCCTTACTAGGCACCAGTCTAGGAAAACACACACATAGTATCCTTCACAATAACATCAATAATCAGAATGTTTAGAGCCAAAGATGTAAGGTCTTCAGTTTACATTGACTCAATATTAATCAATTTTAATTAGTCAATTTGGTAAAAAGTATTTAAAATATGTGTCTGTAAGCTACTATAAATGAGGATTTGAAATTAAAAAGAGAAAACAATGTTATATTTTTGAGACTGTTAGCATAAAAGGCATCAATCAATAGATTTAAAAACAAGCCATGATTGCAATTTAGGCGACGTTAAAAAAGTTGAACTGAGTCGGTGGCTTCCCTAATAGATGTTTTAGGGTCTAAAAAGTTTGAAAATAAAATCTTAAGTGGCATTTCTATTGCGTTTTAAAGAAATGTAAATTTCACATTATTCCAACAAAAACTTAGTACTTTAGAACACATCTAAAATCAGAAACGCCATTACAATTAACTGGATTGATAAAAACTTTTCATCTAGAAAAACTATTAGGCTTTTTTTTATTTTTTTATTTTGTGTGTTAGGTTTATTCAATGATGATTATTAAAGTAATGTGTGTTCATATGAAACATTGTAGAAATGAGATGCTCCACTCCTGTCTCATGATTCAGTCAGGAGACCATCCTGCCTTGTCATTCTAGTGGAGCGTCCTGTCTTTATGAACTGATCAATTGTTCTGTCAGAACAATACTCTGTTTGTAACCATGTGTCATGTTCTGTTAATAAAACGCTCTGCAGAGGAGGTCCGATGTGAGACAGTGTGTTTGAGTCTGGGGTTCAACTGTCTCGCCTTCTGCAGAAGCCGTATGATAAATCCCTTATTGTGTATTTCAGTTCTTCTTTTGCAAACCTACATTTATGAACCCAACACCCGGCTTGCTTGGTCTCGCAATGAATCCTGGGATGTCTAAGGATAGATAGGATACATCGGACCCGTCCTTCAAATCGAGCAAAAAGACGGATGCATTTGTAGGCCGCATAATGAAGAGTTTTGGAATCCAACCAGACCTCGGCGCCAAGCTATGACGTAAGTGGTCTTTGAATCCGGCCTTCAGAGGAGGCATCCCATAAAGTCGAACGCAGCTAATGTCAAGCTGAGGGAGTATTATTGAACCAAGTTGGCTTATGGAGCCACTGAGGCTGCAAACAGGTACTGTGAGGCCAAGAATCCTTATGTCTGGGCAGCTGAGGAGGCAAAAACTCAGGATAGACCATGGAGAAAATAAAACATATTGGCTGCATTCAAAGCAGGTTTTGCTACCTGTCTGGCATCTCTGGAAGTACTGCTTTGCAAGGAATGTTTAAGAGGAATCAAGGGAGCAGCTGAAATTAACATTGGCCGACAGACGAAAAAATGCTTTGAGGATCAGCTCAACCCTGGAGACTTGGTACTTGGAGCCGGGCTTGGTAATCACACTTTCTAAAGTCCCAGAGATGGTAAAACACTCCAGAATAGAGATGGACGAGCTCCACACTAAATACTAAAGGGCTCTGGATTTCATTTGGCTGTTGTGGTATACATGCCTCTTAGAGGGCGGTCCAGGACGGTGCCCCTGGACCGGCAGACCAGGATAGTGGTTCCCCTTCCACAAGAAGATGGGGGCACAGGGTATATTCCAAATACAGTGGTATCACACTTCTCAGCCTTCCCAAGAAAACATTTGCCCGGGTGCTTGAGAGACGAATCCAGCTGAATGGTGGATTTGTGCGTTAGGAGACGCTATGTGGTTTTTTGTCCCACAGCTGGGACCAGGTCTACAACCTCTGCTTGGTGCACAAGGATAATAGGAGTTAACCCAGATCCACATGTCCTTTGTGGACCTGTAGAAGGCCTTTGACCATTTCCCCAATGTTCTGTGGGGAGCACTACAGGATTAAGGCATTGGGAGGGCCTTTCTCTAGGGGCCATCCGGTTGCTAAACAAGTGCAGCAAGAGTCTGGTTCACATTGCCGGCATTAAGTGAACTTGTTTCCGACACATGTTGGACCCTGGCAGGGCTGCCCTTGTTCCTTGTCCGATTCATTACCTTTATGGACAGAATTTCTAAGCACAGCCAAGGGCAAGAGGTCTGATTCTTTAACAAACAGATCTTTTACCTGCTAATATTTTAATCCTGTGTTGCCACCAAATACAATCACCATTATATAAAAGCATTACCTTAAATAAGATCTTCAAAAAATAATTATTTAGGCCAATTTAAAAGCTCCTTTTATTAGAATTTGACCTTGTAGAGGTGGGTTTGTGTGTTCTGAAAGAAATCAAGTAATGTGATAAAAGTAGCGTGTGTGTGTTTTTTCTTTTTAAGCTGAATGTTTCTTACCCCAGCCTCTGGCAGCAGGAGGTGGAAATGTGGTTGTGTAGATTGCCAGTGTCGATGGATGCCTTGACTTCAGTTTCACAGCACTGTAGGAAGAGGGAGAGGAGGAGGGTTTGGTGTCAAAGGGGGATTTTCCAATTTTCAGTGATGCTGCTGTACACTAGGAAACGGTTTGTCACAGCAGCACATGAATATAGCTGTAGGGAGTTTTTTTTTTAACACATCTTCCGTCTTTTACACAAATCAATGACTTTCGTGTGCTTATGAAACCTGGAACATAAAATGCACTGGTACTGTAACCAGCTTTTAAGACAATGTGAACCGTAGAAGTGAAGAGTTTACAGCCAAGGGATAAATGTTAAAATATAACTGATAGGTGTATGATTAAAGATGTTTCTGGCTGTTCAGCTTAAGTATTAAAACTGATACTGCTGACATCAGATGCTGATTCCTCCATCTTGAATAGAGTTAGAATTTTTCCATTTTATGCACCATTAACTATGAAAAATTAAGCAAGCGAATCATAGGTGTGCTTTGAACAAATTTAACAATTGAAAAAAACCTTTTCGCATGATTCATCATTTGCTCTGTGGTACAAATCTTTATAAAAACTTTAGAACATTTCTTTGAATAAGAATAACGTTTAATTCTGGTGCAATACGCACACAACCATTCTTATCTAAATAGATTAAATTACAGTGAAATGTGGACAATTAGCAGCAAATTCTCCATTAGCTCTAGAGCTATTTAAAGAGATGCTTCTTTGAGAGCTTCTTTAGAATCCACTCTGAAAACATAATGTATTGACTGAGACACATTAGGGAAAACCTTCGTTTTTCACTATTAAAATGATCAAATGTGATGTGCTGATATGGTTTTGAATGGTTGAGCTGTGTTTGTTTATTGACAGATGTTAAGTCAAATAAGCTGATTTTTCTTTAATGATGGAAAATTCCTATATTTTCGAATTAATACATTTATTTTTGTAGACTGTGGTTTAGGACTGTCAACCTGAATGGTCAAGTTATTAGTTATGTGTAGAGATAAAAAAAACTTTAAAACTTATTAATTACAGAGATATATTAGTGTCTTACTACACTCTGGCTAATATGCAAGGACAAGCGTTTTATATTAAATTCTAAACTTAACTGGATGGCAGTCTAATGGTTATTAGATAGGAGATATTTAGTTTCTCTCATAATGTATCAGTAACGCAGCTGCAACGTTTTCAACCTGTCAATGTTTGATATAAAATTTTTCTAGACCGGTAAACTAGGAATTGTTACCTTCTAACTGTGAGAAAAGAAATACATATTTTTGATAGACATCCTAGATCTGAGTTTTCCGATGGTTTGTTACTGAAAGAGGCTCGGTTATGAGATGGATTTAACATGCAATTAGGAAAGCAAGATCCTTCCAAAGTTCGAAAACTGAACATGGTTGATTACAAAAAGATACAACTGCTTTACTGATGTCATAATGTCTTCTGTTTTATGGAAATTTAAAGGCACACTTCGGACTTGTGCCTTTTTTTTCAGCATTTTAAGGTGATTACACTGTCGCAAGTACAAAGCAATGAAATGAACTCTCTGCATTTAACCCATCCCCTTGGAGAGCAGTGGGCTGCCATTGTGTGGCACCAGGGGAGCACTGTGGGGTTAAGGGTTTTTGCTACGGGACTCAGAGTGGCAGTTTGTGGGAGCGGGGCTTGATCTCAGAACCTCTGGATTCCAAGTGCAATGCCCTAATCACTAGACCGCCACTCCCCGGTAGACTTAAAGAGTTGATGCATATGAGTTATTTTAATGATTCTTATAATATGCAGTGCCTGACACTATCAATGCTACAAGTTGGGCTCCGCTCTTTAAATACCACAGATGTAAGAAGGGAGAATAATAATTGAACTTTATTGATCATAAATTGGAGAAATTTACCCCTGCATTTTAACCCATCCCTTTAGGGAGCATTGGGCTGCCATTGTGTGGCAATCTGTGGGAGCGGGGCTTGAACTCACAACTTCAGGATTCAAACTCACAACCACTAGGCTATCACTCCCCCTAGGGACTGGCACCATCATTGGCCAGGTCATGTGATGGAAGAACATATTGCTTTATGGCTACAGGCTCTTATATAATCATGGAGCTAAGGCTTTAGCTCTACTATTGTTTCGCCTGCTTAATTACAAGTCATGGCTGATGCTAGGAAAAAGTCTATACCTTCTGAGGATGCTAAAAAGAGAAAATGTGAAAGAGTAAGAGTAGATCTTGGAAAGGAGTTTCTCTTTTCTCAACTTTATTATTATACTGGTATCAGACTGGTCATGTATCTTTATTTATTTTTAGTAGAAGCAAAATATGGACAGAAAAAGACAGCAGGCTACAAACAAAAGATAACAGAGACACATGGTGCAGTCCGGCCTGCCCCAGCGGTGCTCTCCAGAGAGCAGCAGCATTTCTTATGCCCTCCCACCTGAAACTAGACGCCTAGTGCAGTCCCCAACTATAAAACACGGGAAGCCGGCCGGCTGATTGTTGACTTTTCGGACAGTGCTGCAGCGCTTGTGGCCACTAGGGGCGCTAGACGTGAAAGCTAAAGGTCTAGCCACCCAAGTTGCCAAAAGTTACACAGTGTGCCTTTAAATAAATGGTAATTATTAGCCTAGCAGTATTGTGCGAGTTAAGAGAATATAGATTTTTTTTTGTTTAAATACCTTTTTCTAAACAAAAAAAAAAACATTTTCTTTAAATGTTTTAAATCTATGGAACATATATCTGCTTGATTCTTCATTTATTAAAAAAAATAAAATAAATGTAATGAGTTATAGCTACAGGAAACCTGTAATAGTTTGCTAGCTTTATAGCCATCCTCAACCAACCAGAAAGTTGAACTGACTTCCTGCAGTTCTCTGCTTCCACATTCTTGTTGGTTTTGTAAATAAAACATTAAAAATCACTGGTTCTCTGTGTGATTCTGCATGTGCATCAAAAAACTACAAAACAACATGACAGTTTAGCTTAGTTGGGGCGACATAAGCACACGGAAACATTGTGACAGCCTTCCTCTTACATGTACATCAATATAATACCCTATTATACCTTATATATGCCTCAATATAGCCTTTAGCTGCATGTTTTACACTTCATAATTTATCTTTTCATCTAAAGTATTTTTCATCTGATGCCACAAAAATAAAACGGTGTACTGTGCATACACAGGACATTAACATTTGTTATTTTCATTGATTTTTCCCAAGGTTGTAACATAGCTGCTCCTGCAGGAGGCCTAGCTTATTATTTTCATTTAGAGATTTATTTAGTTCTTTCTTTCACAGTCCTCTGCTGTCTGTAAGCCATTTCATGCCACAAAGATGTGTTTCTGTAGAGCAGCAGCAGACAGGAATGGTTTGTGTTGAATGTCGTCTCTGAGGTCCTTCCTCTGCCACCTATAAGAGTGTCGGTAAAGAAACTGTGGGATGAATACAGAGCATATGGTGGCTCTGCAGGCGTGTGAGATAAGCAGGGATGTCATTTAAAAATTTTCACAAACTAGAAATAGGGATCAGCTGTTTGGTCTTTTTTACTCTTTTTATAAGGTCTAATATGAAGCAGACACATTAGGGCACAAGGTATCTATAGGATGGATAGAAAGGAGGTACACAGATGTCTCCATACATACATACGTTTGTGTGCAATTTTATTAGGATGATCTTCTAAACCCTGTTTCTATTAAAATGTATGTATCTATTAATCTATCCACCATCCCTGCAGTGACTTTCTATCTACGCTGCTGCAATTTCCCTCACTTTGAAAAGACTGAGACGGCTGGGCAAGACGCTTTTGTTCTTGCAGGCTTGAGAAGACACACAAACCGGCTGTTTTTTTTTTTTTTTTCTCCCAGTCCTGGTGCCACTAAAGTTCCAGATGTTTAAAAATAGCAACTGAATGAGTAACAGAATGGAACGGAGCTGTTAATGAGTTCATGATAAAACACGGCGATAGACAGAGTAACAGGGAATGCTGAGACTGCTGGAAAAGGGAATGAATTATTTTAGATATTCATAGATCGGCAGTATTCACAGTGATGCATTATTTAATCACAGCTAGGAAAAAAAGCAGCTGTTTGATCTTAGCAATGAATTATTTTAAAGACGGAAATAGATATATATGAGATCTTTATGTTTCTGCTTTAAGTGGAACCCACTAATCGACTGAAGTCTCAATATATTACCGATGTTTTTAAAGTTATCAGAGCTCAAAGACAAAAAAAGAAAAATTAGATAAAAGATCAGACTTTACCATGTGATTTTGTCTTTAAATTAAACTGATACCCTTCAATATAGAGGCGATTTAAAATATGAATCAGAGCACATTATCTTAGAATTAACATATCTGAAGAATTTATTCTCAATCTATAGAGATAAAATAATAAATTTAGGAGCAAATACAATGCAAACTGTAGATATTTATGAAAATCCTGAGTCAGCTCCCCATGATAGCTGGGTGTGTCTCTCTGCCATATATATATATATATATATATATATCTATATCCAAAGGCATTGTCTACCTATCTGGTTTTTCTAGCTCTCTACAGTCTGGACCTATGTAGAACTAGATCTCTGCTTGCAGAAGAGGATGGATGAAAGGAACAAACTTTGAAGTGTCATTTCAAATCTTACTTTTTTCCCCAACATTGTACTTTTAAGAAGTAAAATTAACAAAGCCCATATCTTCAAATTTTAAACGAAGGTTTTGACAAACCATCTTGTAGTGCAAAATCAAGGTTTTTGTTTCTTTCTGGCAAAAGCTTTAAAACAATCAGTAAATCAGCAGCTTTCAAAATAAAATTAAGAAATATTCTAATGTAGTGACTAGGAAGCCAGTAGATACGTGTTGTAGCTGTGCATTAAACATGAGTATAAACCTGAGATATCCTAACTTCTAAAATCTATTATTTTGAATTATAGAAAATATTAAATTAATATTTATACCTGTGGTCTTTTTTCCATTTCTGTTCTTTAAAAAATCCATTTAATTTATCTTTAATAAATTGATCCATATATCATTCAGCCTGATAACCATGAAATATTTTCCATAACTTCATAAAAACAAAAATGTATATTTATGCTTTAAAAAGGTACTTTGAACTCCAACTATTTAAATCAAGAAGATTCGACATACAAAATATGTTAAAACCCTCAATTTAGCCATAAAACCAAACCTTTAGCTTTCAAACGGCGGTCAAAGGGATTTTGCAGGTGGTTGGCAATCACAAGTAAACCACTGTTGTAACTTTAAGTTAATTCTCTGATGAGAGCCTTTTGTTACTAAAAAGTAAAAAATCTGAATAACAAGTTTATTTTTGCAAAAGTGTTTTTTTTTTTAAATCAATGATTTAAAGAATAAATTATGAGCCCAAACACCAGAAATTATTTTGCATTCAACTTGAATCCATTGCTCCAGATACATGCTTTGAATGAATTTTAATGAACACATCTATTGGGAGCCAATTGGTGCTTCAAGGTTTACTGACTGATCATTTTTTGTTTTTATTTTACAATAAAAACTGCACGAAATGTTAATTTTATACCACACACTATTTGTGCTTTTATTCCCCTGCAGTAAATGTTATATTTTTCTCCATTTTGGACAACTTTGGTCTTTTAATCACTGTGACTCACTATTCTGTGATTCTGATGCAGTCAGAAAAGCTGCTGGGTCCTGTAGAGCTTTTCATATGTTCTGAGGTGAAAATCAGCTCTAAGTTATGAGTCACAGGATCACAATGGGGCCCATCTCCTTTTGTTTTCAGTTTGCTTGCAGATATATGTGGGTGAATATATGCCGACAGTCTGTGTTTGTGCGTGGTACCTTGCATTGAATAATTAAGGCTGTGAGGCGGGTGGAGCTGTCCGTGCTCTCTGGCTTCTCGGCTGAGTGTCTGGCTCCAGCCTCGCTGTTATCATCCTCCTCGTCTGATCGGAGGCTCCTCTCGCTCTCCTCCAGAGACTCCCTCTCCTCGGTGGAATCCTCCGCCGTGCTCTCACTCCTCTCCTCAGCATCAGTAGGTCCATCCTTGGTGTCGGCCAATGGAGAGCGAACCCTGTTGGTGGGGTCCCGGGCCTCCCCTCTTAGCCGGGTGATGTTTCCCTCCAGCAGGCGCCGCTGGACGATGCTGTGAGGTTGCTAGAAAAGAGGAAACGTAATGGATTTTAGATGGAGATGTAGATATAAGATTTAAACTACAGAAAGACAGAATCATATTATTTCTAAACCTTAACAGTGAAATATTTCTAAAGCATCTCATATTTGCATGCTGCCGTGGCATACTGCAGATTGATGGGACTTAGACCCATTAGGTTGCAAAACTTGAGATTGGAGAGGAGATTTACCTTCTATGTGGACAACAACCTTAAACATAGAACCAGAGAGAAAACTGAATGTAGGGCTGAAGCATTTAATCGGATTAATGGTGATTAATCAATTATTGAAGTAACTGTCAGCTAACTCGGTAATTGAATAATCGTTAACTGGAGTATAGAGACTGTAAAACATGCCTGTAGCTGACAATTACTGTATAATTACTCAGAGCAGTAATTATATCAAAATTGTAAAAAATTATATAAACATTTTCCATTTAAGATGAAAAAAAAATGTCTGTCAATGTGTTCTATCAAGAACTCCTTAAGTGGAAGAGTGTTAGATTCACTTGGCTTAATTTTATAAAAAGTCTTCTTTAAGGAATCTTTTGTTATCTGATTATTAATCAATTAATCTGAAAAATAAAAGGCAGATTAATTGATTTACAAAAGTAGCAGTCCTACCGGAATGGTTGAAGTGTAAAGCTATTCTTAGATTCAAATGGTCTAGTCAAAGTCCAGACCTAGATCTTTGTATGAATCTAAACTGGAATTTAAAAACTTTTTTGTTTTTTTCACAGACTCTCTTCATCCACTTTATCTCACTTGAGCTGATCCTCTAAAGAAAAAAGCAATACCCCATATTTGACAGCTATAGCTCTGATACTGTAGGTCACTGTTCCCTTTTTGTGGTCGTCTGAAACCTTATATGTGAATTGAGGCATTAAAGATGCAGTATGTATTGTGATCTATGGAAGGAGCTGCTCAATTTCTTTTTTATTGCCCTTTGAGTTGAGTGAAATGCTTCATTAAGAGTCCATGTTGACTGAAATTAGATTATCTTCCAGTGGAGTTTAGAAGGTTTAATCATAATCCAAGTATTGACATTACAACTCCAGTCAAATATGACTCCTCCAGAGTAATTCAACTGATCCAGAGCTGAGACACGCTAAATTAGATTTCTGTTCACCTGAGTCTCCGTAGTGCAGCTCTTCCCTTCTGTATTGGATGGAGGGTCCCTGTAGTATGATGCATTTTACAAAATCATATTTTTTTTAGGTCCTTTTGAGCTTTACATTACAGGATCTAATCTGGGTTTCAAGAAGTTCTAAAATGATTGAAATCTGACCTCAATTCTACAGAAACACACAGAGCAGACTACACAGTCAGTCTTTATGAGGAGAAAGAGACCAAATGAAAAGCGCTTTTTTATGAGAAATCACGTCTTGTGGCAAACTTTAAAGACTTTAACAGTTTTTTCTGACAATGTTGCCAAATAATTCAACATAAACATGAAATTATTTGAAAAAACATAATACATCTCATGTTAAAAGGGTTGAGAGAACCATTTTCAGCAGCAAAAAGTACCAATAATTATTTTTTTCCACATTTATATGTAGGAACCCTTCTTTCCAGCGACGCTTCAGTTCATTGGGATTTGCAGACATAAATTTTCCCACCCCTCAAGGTTCCACAGCAGCATTTTACTCGAGTTAATATGTGGACTTTCCCTGAGGCAGCTAAACACCTTCATTCTGTGCTGCTATAAATTTGCTGCTATGTTTGGAATCATCTTCCTTTTTCTCTACCTAGCTTCAGCTTTTTGACATTTAGGAGCTCTTTCTTTTATCAAGCTAAAGATAATTTTCTAAAATCTGAGTTTTGTTTTTGTTCACATTTTTTATTTACATAAGACAAATAAATGATTGACTGATTTTATTGATCTGTGGAGAATTTTACTCCACTATTAACTATCTTG
Source organism: Cyprinodon tularosa (assembly GCF_016077235.1). Taxonomy (NCBI): domain Eukaryota; kingdom Metazoa; phylum Chordata; class Actinopteri; order Cyprinodontiformes; family Cyprinodontidae; genus Cyprinodon; species Cyprinodon tularosa. The sequence continues at coordinate 124,416 of NW_024039758.1, forward strand.
TTAACAAGATCACAAAGGATGCATTGTGGTTAAGACTCTACCATACGTGAAGAAATCATGTTTCTGTGTGAAGAAACATGTTATACTGTATGTAAAATTTGAAGCTAAAACACCTCATAGATTATTGTCATTTTATATTCATATACACTCTATTTTGATCACAAAGGATGAGTAGTGGTTATGACTTTATAAAAAGATCATATGTGAAAAAGCTAAACTTATCCACAGAAGTAGGTCTGAATGTATACTGTAAGCACATTACTGCTAAAATATCTGACTTTTTTTATTTAAACAACCCTTGCACTATTTGTTGTGATAGTTGCATTTAAAGCACTCATTATCACCTTCTGTATGCTTTTAATCTCCCTATGTGTGAAGACGCATTCACTTTCACATTACAACTAGAGTATTTTTGTGTTGAGCTAAAATTATAACCTGGTTTCCAAATGGCCAAACAAAAATGTCGCCCAAAGCTCTCTGTTCAGCCGCTATGCATTAGTTGAAAATTGGATTTAGGCAGCCTGTTGCTCTATAATCTAATTTTTTTCCCCAGCAGTGCAGGCCTGCAACTTCTAACAGAGTCGCTGCATAAAACTGAAAGCTTTTTGCTTTATTGTTGTTGTTTTTCAATTCAACAAACAAATCACAATGAAGAAAAAGTAAGAGGGTAAGAGTAAAAGTAAGATTTTCAGAAGCCTGAACTTTCTAATATTAATATTTAAATAGTTTACGTTGGAAGTAAAAGCGTCCCTGCTGTTGGACCCTTGATGTGCTCTGTAAAAACACATTTGCTTAAACATTTATCCTGTTGAAATATTGCAAAATATAGCACTACTACCAAAAACTTCCTGTTGGTGTTAGCTGTGCTGCCATAACAACGCTAAATAAACATTAACAATATAAGATAGTGGAGTTTGCTGGTTCAGTCATTATTCTCACTAATCTTTCTATAAATTTCCTGAAATCAGCAGAAACGCAGGCCCCTTCCCAAATTCCTGTTGTTTCCTGTTCTTGTTACAGGGAGGTTTTGTGTCATCTCTGCTTTTCAAATGTTGAGGTGTTTCCACTGTTTAAATTATTCAAATAAAATACTAGAAAAGCTCAGTGTTATAGCAGCTGCAGTTGCTCAACCTCTGGCAAAGATATGCAAATACAGGTGCTGGTCATAAAATTAGAATATCATGAAAAAGTAGATTGATTTCAGTAATTCCATTTAAAAAGTGAAACTTGTATATTATATTCATACATTACATACAAACTCATATATTTCAGATGTTTATTTTGTTTAATTTTGATGATTACAAATGACAACAAATGAAAATCTCAAATTCATCATATCAGAAAATTAGAATATTACTGAAGACCAATAAAAACAAAGGATTTATAGAAATGTTGGCCAACTGAAAAGTATGAACATGAAAAGTATGAGCATGTACAGCACTCAGTATTTAGTTGGACCTCCTTTGACCTGTATTACTGCAGCAATGCGGCGTGGCATGGAGTCGATCAGTCTGTGGCACTGCTCAGGTGTTATGATAGCCCAGGTTGCTCTAATAGTGGCTTTTAGCTCTTCTGAATTGTTGGGTCTGGTGTATTGCATCTTCTTCTTCACAATACCCCATAGATTTTCTATGGGGTTAAGGTCAGGAGAGTTTGCTGGCCAATTAAGAACAGGGATACCATGGTCCTTCAACCAGGTACTGGTAGCTTTGGCACTGTGTGCAGGTGCCAAGTCCTGTTGGAAAATGAAATCTGCATCTCCAAAAAGTTGGTCAGCTGCAGGAAGCATGAAGTGCTCTAAAACTTCCTGGTATGTGGCTGCGTTGACCCTGGACCTCAGAAAACACAATGGACCAACACCAGCAGATGACATGGCACCCCAAACCATCACTGACTGTGGAAACTTTACACTGGACTTCAAGCAACGTGGATGAAGTGCCTCTCTTCTTTTCCTCCAGACTCTGGGACCTTGATTTCCAAAGGAAATGCAAAATTTACTTTCATCAGAGAACATGACTTTGGACCACTCACCAGCAGTCCAGTCTTGTTTCTCTTTAGCCCAGGCAAGACGCTTCTGACGCTGTCTGTGGTTCAAGAGTGGCTTGACACAAGGAATGCGACAGCAGAAACCCATGTCTTTCATACGTCTGTGTGTGGTGGTTCTTGAAGCACTCACTCCAGCTGCAGTCCACTCTTTGTGAATCTCCCCCACATTTTTGAAGGGGTTTTGTTTCACAATCCTCTCCAGGGTGCGGTTATCTCTGTTGCTTGTACACTTTTTTCGACCACATCTTTTCCTTCCCTTCGCCTCTCTATTAATGTGCTTGGACACTGAGCTCTGTGAACAGCCAGCCTCTTTAGCGATGACCTTTTGTGTCTTGCCCTCCTTGTGCAAGGTGTCGATGGTCGTCTTTTGGACAACTGTCAAGTCAGCAGTCTTCCCCATGATTGTGTAGCCTATAGAACTAGACTGAAAGACCATTTAAAGGCTTTTGCAGGTGGTTTCAGTTAATTAGCTGATTAGAGTGTGGCACCAGGGGCCATCAATTTTGAACCTTTTCACAATATTCTAATTTTCTGATATGATGAATTTGAGATTTTCATTTGTTGTCATTTGTAATCATCAAAATTAAACAAAATAAACATCTGAAATATATGAGTTTGTATGTAATGTATGAATATAATATACAAGTTTCACTTTTTAAATGGAATTACTGAAATCAATCTACTTTTTCATGATATTCTAATTTTATGACCAGCACCTGTATACTCAGTTGCTTTATTATCACAATATAAGTTTGTATTCAGAAACTTAAAATTTCTTTGTAAAAGGCTACAAGTATTTTATAAATAATAAGATGGCACATTGTTTTCTTTATTTTGAATTAGTGTTGCACTGATGCCATTTTTTTGGCCCTGATACCCGATACCTGGCTTTGCAGAATTGGCCGATACCATCTGTTTGAAATTGATGTGTGTGTGTGTGTATGTATATGTGTGTGTGTATATATATATATATATATATATATATATATATATATATATATATATTAGGGATGCGCGATATAATCAATCCCCTATCGGT
>NW_024039758.1:132500-160000 GCF_016077235.1 Cyprinodon tularosa
CAAATTCACGTCTTCCTATCCCTATCCACATCTGTCACAACTCTGGTGGAATATTAAACTCTTCTTTGCATAATTGACTGTTTAAATTGATGTCCCCCTTTACTGTGTTTTTAGGGATTGTGCACAAAGTTTCAGCAACGTTGAGTTTGAATTTAATGCAAAAGCCAAAGTTTGATCTGAATTTTCTTTAGCAAATCAAGTTTTGATGTGTCTGAGATACTTTTCCAACTGAAACACCACCTACTTCCAGTTTGCATTCTGATTTGCCAATCAAATCAAAAAATTTGGTTGTAGTTCTTTATCATTCTCCAAGCTACTTTTTAAAATAAACCTATATCACATGCCAATCAGCTTCCCCTACTTTTTATCATGGTAGATATTTTAATCTTTGTCTTATCTGTTCGTAAAAGTCTATATGTGCAGCAGCATATTTCATCTGAGAGGTTTAAGGGTGTTTATTTTGGAGCAAGGGCTTATGCAATCTTCACTTTAGAATTTCACCCAAGGGGAACCGTTTCTTCAGATTACTGCAATTTAAACTCTGTTTTGGTCTAAAACACAGACCAGCACTGGTTTGGGAGTTGAAAACAGGCCAACAATTAGCTTTTTGGAGCTCATTTATCAAAATGATGGTTGCCCTGAATTTCTAAACAGCAGTCGGTGAAGGAAACCAAACTCCTAATAAGGTGAAATTTAAAAAAAAAATATATATATATATTCATTAAGATGTATTCTTTAATGCTTTATAAAAATAACATATTTAAGATTTGACTTTATAAAGAACATTTAATGAAAAGTAGTAGGGGGTTTATGTGTATATTTTAGCCTGAATGTATCATTTAGTTCATAAATTGGAGGAATTTCACAGTAATAACTTGTGAATCTAATGAAACTTTGCCGTTTTAAACTGGACAATCTTTTTCTCTCTGGTTTAAATAACCAACAAGAATATGGCTTTTCTGTGCAGTAAACCTGTGACAGACACTAAACATAGTTCCAAGCCTGAAAAGTAAAATAAGGCTCCTTAAACACAATCCTATATTTTATTTCACTACAAACAGCTGAGAGGTGAACAGGTTTAGCAGCACCAAAGGTTCAGACTCAATAATTCAAATAAAAACCACTTATGAGGTCTGCTAAAGTGGTTTTTATCAGCCTCGATGAGAGCAAACTAATATGATTGAGCATAATGTCATCTATTAGTGTTTCCATTATTTTTCTGATCGTTAGGCCGGACTGGTTCAGCTATTTAGATCAGTAGTTTAGATGCAGCCGTGCTTTTCCTGGCAGCAGTTAATCATATAATACTTTCCTTTCCTATGAAGGATTGTTTTTTCTACTCTGCATGATTTCAGAGTTGAAAAGGGAGATTAATCAGATGAAAAGTTGGAAGTTTCTGTAGAAAACCTGCGTAAACACAAACAGTTTGGAGACTAAAGGAAAATTTAAGCTGGCCAACTCTGACCTAAATAAATTACATGTTTAGCTAAATTTGTCAGGTTGAAAGAGCTGTCAGGCCAGCAAGGTTACTTTTTCTATTTTCATTATTATTTAATTTTTTTTAGCTGTGCAAAAATAAAGTATTCTGATTTTTCTTTTCTTTTTATATTGGTTTATAGTTATAGTTCCAAACATAACACTTACTTCATTCTTCATTCCTTCTTTATAAAGAAAGGCAAATGGTGTCTGAGACTTTTTTTGGTTAAGTTGGTTCTATTTTGTTGGACAAAAAAATAAAGCATTTGATCAAATAAGAATGCAATACCGGTTACTTTTTTTTTCTGAAAATGCTTTCTACACCATATCAGGTTTAATAAATTGATATATTTGTGTATCCAAGTTTGCTTTTGAGTAAAAATACTTACAATTTTGAATTCAAAATGAAAACTGTTTCATTAAGACAAATCCGTTGTATTATCCACTTTAAAAAGATTTAATTTTTTTCTTTTTTATGTCCATATGCATTAACTGCATGTGCTGTTGGACAAATTTGTATAAGTGTTGAACTTGGGGCGACACAAAATGATTTTGACGGCCTCAAGTGCACACTTTGGATACGCCTAAACTGGATTATCCATTTTCCCGGTTCAAAGATTAGCATCCAATTAAAGAGGAGTAAAATGCCTAAATACAATTGTATTTTTATTGCAGTGGCAAAACATCCTAGAAATTGAATGTGTTTGTTCCTTGAGGAAAAACAAATGTGTTGAGAAATAGCTGCTAACAAAATCTAAGGTTTCCCACATTTACTGAAATGTAAAAGCAATAATAACATCCTTTGCTCCTAGATTATAAATATGATCTCATCTCCCAGAACAACATTCTTAGCCGCTCCAAAATATGACATAAAAACATTCAGATAAGTGATGCATATTTCCTTCTTGCTTAAACATCCTTATATCAATGTTTAAAAACAGAGTACTGGGAAATAAAGCCAGGAAAGCTAACTTTATGTCACTGTTAAGTGGTATCTGAATGTCATCTAAATGCCAACAGATATATAGGAGCAAATATAGGGAGAAAAATACTTTTTTTTTTTTTTTTTCCCTTAACATGCATGTAGTAAATAGGTGGAGTTGGCTGAGCTCTTCTGGGACTCTACTGGAGCTGTGTCCTTTGCTCAGCTTCTCAGCAACCATTTCACACGAAGCAGAGGATGAAGGATTTGTGGGAAAAGCAAATCATGACTGCTGCTAAGCATAGTGTAGAATTTGTGACACGGTTGGCCTTTTTCAAAAAAAGGGATTTTATCTTCTATGAAATACCAGAAGACTTAAAATAAAAGGCTGGTGGCCTTTCTCTAATGGCTAAAAGTTGAAGTTGTTTTAGCAGGATTGTGATTCAAAATATTGCTCAAATCAACACAAATGATTGTTCACTTCACAGAAAATCAACTGTTTGACCATTTCTATCAAGTCAAGAAACTGGTGAGTGCCTTAAAGTCCATCCATCGCTGTGAGTCGTTTCTAAATTGTTGCACCAATTTCAACTCCACTGAATACAGCTGAACTCAAATATGAAGTTTAAGCCCCTAAACCTTTATGTATCGGTTAATTAGACAGAGGACAAGTTTTTAAACAAATTCAACAAGTGATTAGTTTGCACTTTCCTCATTACCAGCATGAATAATTCACCTTTTGTTAAATTCTGTACTTTGCCATCTGAAAAGGGACAACAGTGACAGAATCGGACCGAGTCATTCTGCACATTTTCTGCAAGCTGTGGAGAGTCTCTTCACAAACTGTCAAGTGTGACAAATTCCCTCCCTGGTGACGCATCTCGAGGTTTCAGCACTTTTTTTTTCTACCTCTCTCAGCCGAGGGTTTTTTTAACATCGATAATACGTCCTCCTGAAGTGCTTATTGCATAGGAATGTTATGCAAACAGCAGGCACCAGTTGGCTATAAGGAGTGAATCTGGCTGTACTGTGCAGAGATTGTTGTTAGCAGAATGGGTGACTGAAACTTTCATTAATTTTTCAAAAATCTATAATTCTTCTTTTATATTCAAGCTGTGAACATACCCTTCATACCATCCAGTTATTTATATATTTTGCTAGAAAGAAAGTAATTTCTCAGAAGTTTGGACCTTCATTGTAGATATGCTGCACTTTTACATTTAACCAGATCTATTTCCACAGAATTCTTCGCAGTAGCACTAAAATAACACTAAAATAATCAACTTTAATTCATAATATAAAGCAAGGGTTTTCAACCCTGGTCCTCAAAATCATCTTCTTAATAAGGTTTAATAGCAGCTGGCAAACAACTTGACTGTGCATTACGCCAACCTACCAATATGGATTGTGGAACAAAATGACAGTATTGTAGCCAATATACTGTATTTACCTGCTTTTCCTTATGTCCTAAATATAATAACTGAATGTCCTCCATCTTTATCTAATATTAATACTATCTATAATCAACAATATCCTAAACTTTGTTTTGGTCTTAATTTAATAAACTAAATCCTGCTACTGTCTCTTATCTATAATTTTTAATACATCTTCTAACCTATCCATATATTGATTAAATCACAATCCGTTTACTATTAAACATCTTAAATTATTTTGTGTAATGAACTAACAATCAGATGGTCCTGTTCTTCATGAAACCTATTCTAATTCTTTCTGGTGCAACTGGTTCTGAGATCTCTCTAAAGTGCTTGCCACCCTTTCTCTTTGTTTTTATAAAATCTCTGTACTTTTTTAACCTTTACTTCCACATATGTTAATCTTTAACCAATCTAAACCCACGGTAGTTGGTATTCCTGTTGTAATTCCTTTCACTGTTTTATTTTCTGCTATCACTTTTATCTCTATGAACTATTTTTTTCACTATATGTTCAACATTCAGTGCTTTGCTTTTTGTTTTGCTCTTCATTTTTGCAAATTACCTGCAGGTTTCCATATCTCAATTCCTTCACTATTCCCCCACTTTGCTTTTTTATTTCTCTAGAAATCAAATTTGGGCTAAAAGGACTCTGTTTATATTAAGCACTAAATCAAAACATAATTTTAACTTCTCTGACAACCTTCCTTCATACAACTCTTTTTTCATTTAAACTGATTTCTTCTAATTCTCGTTTATTTCCTTGATTCCCAAACCACATCTAACTGTAAACTGTAAAAAAGCCACGCTTGGATAACGAAAGCACATGCTAAAGTTCCTCTATCTATAAGCTACAGATTAATTAGGAGTACGCACAATTCAATTATTTTTTACGCACAATTTTATTTTATTTGTCTAAATAAAATAAACTTACAATAAATACTCATTTAAATGAGTTGGATGCTGAAAAATCTATTTTTCCCAGAGAGTCTGGCTCAACAAATCCACATGATAAAGTTCTTTGTGGTATAAAATCATTGGAATGGGTTATTGGTAAAAATAAAAATAAGCATATTGCAGACATTTTGTTTTTAAAATCACATGGGAGCAGCAACTTCAATAACAGAAATATTTCAGGTTAGGAAGCAACACTATTATTCAGCAGTCTTTTCATTTCCATTTTCCTCAGATGGCTTGAAACTCAAAGATAAATGGGTTTGACTAGAGAGGAACTGGTGATTCAGTCTGGAAGTGGTCGACTGTGCTCATTTGTTTTCTCTTCATACATGTTCTGCCCCTGATTTGGCTTATATGTTTCCTGTTGTGACCTTTGAGCTCCAGGCCATTTCCAACCAGCAGGTCAGAAAGACAGTTAATGTTCAACACTAGAGATCCTCCTCTTCGTCTCAGTCTATTTGGCCCTGTGTTTTTCCGCTGTATGTCTCCCTCTGTGTGTCAGATTAGAGGCTGATTGCCATGTGGACTAATTATCCGACTGCAACAGGCTCATTTCTCTCATCAAGCTCCTCGCATGAGCTTTCTAATGCCCTCTTTCTTATTCTGATGGACGTCTCCAGCTGCTGACATCCAGTCACAGTGAGCAGGAGGCCTGCCTTTTCCTCCATTTCCTGCTTCTATTGAGTATATTTATATATATATACGATTTCTCCAGCTGTCAAAAACCAGTAATGTGCCTTCATCACGCACTGACATCTCTTGTGTAACATCTGTGGAGACTTAATCTCTCATGACAGAATAAACTGCTCATGTGGTCTCCAGCGGCAATCCTCAGGGTCCATTTGATGCACTCCCTGGATATATTTTGCCATCATTTTTGCTCCGACTTTTGCAGTGATTCCCAGAGTTGGAGCCTCTAGATTGCAAATATATTACTGAGTGATATTGATTTGTTTTGTAGGGAAGATAAACATGATTATGGTGCAGAGGAAGAAAGTCTAGGGCAGTTAAAGATAGCTAAACACCTGTGCTGACCACAATACAGAGACTGTCCCTATGCAGGTGTTTAGTGACATCCATATAATTGGAGACTGGAAGAACTACAGTGTTGGTAATATTACATCATTTGACACTGTTGATAACTCAAATGTATAACAGCGCCTGGAAAACTGGTTGGGTCTTTCTGGTACAGCACTGGACTGGTTTAAATCCCAAAGGAGAGGGCCTTTTTCTGTCAATAGGTAACTTTGTACCCTAAGGGTGCTTCTTAGGAGCCTTGCTATTCAATATCTACAATCTCCCCTAACTCTGATTATAATAACATAAGTTACCATAACTTTGCAGACGACACACAGATGTACATTAAGATGTCGTCAGGTGGCTATAAACCCAATTTAAGCACTTAAGGATGCAAAGTTTCATCTAATTCAATCAAGGAATCTCAAAAAACTGTTGGACAAATTGGACCAAAGTCGAACTTTTATTCTAAAATCTAGGACATCATGGATTCAATTGCCCCTGCTAGAGTGAAATCCTCCCAATAAATGCATAGAGGAAATCAACATATGGATGTCTGAATAATATCGAACTGAATTAATAATTTTTGGACCAAAGGAAGAGATTTCAATATTTAACTAGCGGCTTCAATTAATACAACTAAACATGAATCAGACTCAAAATCTGGGTGTAGTGACGGACTCAGCTGAACTTTCAGATGCACATAACGACACCAACAGTCAGCTCTATGAACTTAAAAGCATATCCAGCATTAAAGAACTAATGTCTCAGCAGGACCTTGAAAAACTAATTCATCCGCTGATCTTTAGTAGAATTGATGACTGCAATAGTCAGACAGCTGCTGTCAGCATCCTCACCAGTACTAAGAAAGTGGAGCATCTCTCCCTAGTGCTAAAGTCCCTCTACTGTCTCGCCATTTCTGACAGATTAGACTTTAGTCCACAGATCACTGAATGGCTTTGCACATTTCAGACTTGTTGTCAGTCTTAAAGCCTTTGCATTATCTTACTACTGAAATGTTCCATATAAAAAAATACTCAGCCTATTGATACTGTTAGGAAATCCAGCCTTCAAGCAAGGTGGTGGAGGGATGATGATTTGGGCTTGTTTCAGAATCACAGGATGGACTGAAACAGTTGCCAGCTCTTTGGTTTCTAAGAGTTTAGAAACAGTTGATGCTTGATCCACTGTGGGTTTTACAAGTAATTAAATGGCATATACTGTAGAGGAGAGGGTCAAAACTCCCTTGGATCATGAGGCTTACCTAATTTTCCACATTTAGCATTATTGGCTTCATCTTTGTTTGTAATGACAGTCTGGAATCTGAAACGTGTTTGGAAATACTAAGCTTGTCAGTTGCAACCCATTTGTTACATTCACACAACAAACAGTGATGTCTTGCTTCTTCTTTCATTTGAATGGAGATTTTTCAATTTGAAACAACAAAGAAACAATATTGTTCACAGGAGTCTGTTGGAGAAATGATAAATAGGCCGCATGGTAGAGCATGCCCTGTCTGCTTACATTAAAGCGACCTGTGACAGTCGATAGAGTAGTGGCGACACTTGTAAATTAAATTTAGCCTGCGTTCAACATTATCTTGTAAAGCTGATTTGTTGTTATGTACAATTGCATGCTGTCTTAATTTAAATGCAATGCATGTCCCTTTGATTTGTCTGTGAAAATGACCCCCTGGAAAAAATTAATTGCCACCTCGGCTTCTGAGGTTTCTAAAGCAATTTTTTCCCCCTAAACTCTTAGTCCTCCAATTGCTTGGGTGGGATTGTATTTGCATAATATTTGTATTATTCATGACCACCAACCTCTGGTTGGGGAGAGATTTCTGAATAGTGAGATCTGCAGCTAGAAACGTTAAATGTTGATTCTGATTCTAGGAGAAAAGCTTAAGGAAAATTCTTAGAATTGTATTGCTGGACACATTGCATGTCCCACATATATCATAATACGGAATCAGTACACTATGATGCAAGGTTGCGTATTATTTTTATAAGTGTCCATACTCTAAGTATAAGTGTGATTTTTGTCTGAACTTTTTACTTAGAAGAATAGTTTTTGCATTTCCTCCTGAGCCAAATCTCCGTGTGCTTCTGGGCATGACACTCAACCCCAGGTGTCCTGCTGATCAACTGTTGTAGTTGGACTGAATGCATGAATATAATTATTCTGCAAAAGTAATTTAAGTGGGTAATATGACCAGTAAAATACTGTTTTTATCAATTTAACAAACATCAGATATTTAAAATGTATGGTCTAGTTTTAAATAAATCATCTCACTATTAACTCATCAAGAGAAACTGGCTCATTATAGCAGTCCAGTGTATTTAAGTACAAGACGGGGAAAAGAAATACAAAATATAAATAACCAAACAGATTCAAGGACACTTCAAAAAACACAAGAGGAAACATGTACAGTGTCAAGATGATGGTTATAAAGGGACAGATGATATGGTGGTAATGTTACTCCTCTTAATGTCTAGCGATATAACAATAGCAATAACAATACTTTTATAACAGTTTAGATTAATCACTTAACAATGGTGCTTTAAAGTGACAGGGAGTATTTAGTCTAGTCTTTTTCAAAATCAATTAAGGGTTTTAGGATCCATCCATCCATTTTTGTCTGCTTATCTGGGGCCAGAGGCAGCAGTCTAAGCAAAGATGCCCAAACTTCTCAATCCACACACACCTCCTCCAGCTGCTCTGGGGGAACCCCGACGCGACACCAGGCCAGCTCAGAGACATAGTCCCTCCAGGGTGTCCTGGGCCTTCCACATGGCCTCCTCCCAGAGGGACATGCCTGGAGCACCTCCCGAGGGAGGCATCTGAAACAGATGCCCGAGCCACCTCAGCTGACTCCTTTCGACGTGGAGGAGCAACGGCTCTACTCCAAGCTCCTCCTGGGTATCTGAGCTCCTCACCCGATCTCGAAGAGTGCCCCCAACCACCCTGCAAACGAAACTAAATTTGGCCGCTTGTATTTATGATCTTGTCCTTTCAGAGTGTGGGAACGTAAGTCAATTGGTAAATCGAGAGCTTTGCCCCCCGACTCAGCTCCCTCTTAACCACGACAGTCTGATACAGTTTTGGGATCCATAGTTAGTTAAATTAAGTTATGTCCTCACGTGTATTTTGTTATCTTGGTTGTTAAGTTTTACTTTACCCAGCAGGGTTGGGGCTTGGACGATGCTCCCACTAATACCATTGATGAAGTCTTTCAGTAACATTAGTGGGAGCTTCTACACCTTAAAGATTTTCTTATTTTTGATCAAATTCTCTTTACCTTTACAGCACAATAAATTGCCTTGAATAGAAATGATAAATTAAATTTAAACATCAATCATGTGTAGAAGGTACACTTTAAATTTTAAATTAAAGTTTTAACATTTTTGGGGATTCTTTCTGCATGGAGTTTTCATGTTCTCCCTGAGCATGCGTGGGTTCTCTTCGGGTACTCCGGCTTCCTTCCACAGTCCAAAACATGACTGTTAGGTTCATTTGCTTCTCTACAGTTCCCTTAGGTGTGAGTGTGTGTGAATGGTTGTTTGTCTCCGTGTTGCCCTGCGATGGACTGGCGACCTGTCCAGGGTGTACCCCGCATCTCGCCCATTGACTGCTGGAGATAGGGACCAGCACCCCTCGCGACCACACTTGAGATAAGCGTGTTAGAAAGTGGATGGATGGATGGATGGATGGATGGATGGATGGATGGATGGATGGATTTAACTATTTGTATGGATCTGAGCAAAAAAAAAACAGGCAGAAAAGGTGTGAATTCAAATTGAAATAATTTGAGGCTGAAGGATTCAGTTCCTACCAAATATTATTGCTATCCATTTATAAAATAGGATTTAAAGATGTTGTGATATATGCACTTGACTAAACAAATATTTGTGTTTTTGGTTCTTGTTTCTTCTCCTCTGCTGCTGTTTCTGTTTAGCCGGCTATTTTCAGCCTCCTGTCTTCCTGCTCAGCACCGAGGGGAGCAGCTGAGCGAGTGTCGCCGCCCATCCACAGCTCCAGATGACAAGCGGTGAGACAGGTCCAAGCCAACTAATTGTCCTAGAGCTAATAATAAAGCCTACATCTGAACCGATTTCACACAGCTTGTTTGTTTGGAGGAACTGGCAAAGGTTAGCGGTGCTTTCCATGGGAGAGCAACTTTACACTCGAGGGAAACAAATATCTGATATGTTTGGGTAAATAGACAGAGCACTTTGACTGCTTCTAGAAAAGGCAACAGACAAAGCAGTTCATAAAATTCCACTTTGTTAGATTATTATTCATGCACAGGAGAGGAATTATGACAGAATTAAAGTAATATTTTATTTAACTCTCTTCAGAGTGATACCTCTCTGTTTACAAGCCCAGACCTGTAGCTTTTGATTAGGCTCAGATGAACCTGCAGACAAGACATCCCCAACGCCCAGAGATGTGTACTTCTCAGATTCACTCATCTGTTAAAGTTACACTGGAAGAAACAGACAGCTAGACTGCAGGGCAGCACACTGAATACAGCAGCAAAGTAGAACGCTTTTATTTATGTTCTTGCTGTTTTTCCTCATGTTCTCCATAGAAATGACATTAATTTAGATGTAAGAAAGTGATTTAACATCCTGAGGTTCTAAAATAGTTATTGTAATTAAGTAAAAACAAAGCAGGAATCCAGTACCCAGATATCCCCATATGTTTTGTTGCAGCTCCTTTCTTTGCATCTGATCATGGGAAGCTTAGCTGGACTTTGTTTCATTCCCTGTTTTTGAGTAGATGTTGATATTTTCCTTCTTTAACTTAAATTATTATAACTCACACAGTGTCATTATTATATTCAAAGCATTTTTTTTATTTGTGTCCTTCTTTTTATGAGAGAATTTCATTATTTTATTTAACCTGATTAAATAAAAGGATAATTTATTCGATGATGACCTACACAGGCCTGATTACTGCCAGACGTGTAAGAATGTAGAAACGACTTGAATGGGATCTGTAAGACGACATGAATCTATCTACAGAAATATAAGATTAATGAGGAGGGTTCGGAGTGGCCTAATCAAAGTCTGGACTTGAAACCGACTTAGATTCTGTTGCGTAATCCTAAACAGGTTATTGGTGCTAAAAAAAAGTCTCAAAAGGGTGTTGAATCTGCAAGGAAACGCAGGTCGAAACTATAGATATGCTGCCATGACAGAAAAAAAAGTTTATTTTATATTTGCCTTCTCCTTCATCGGTTAAATTAAACTGTAAAAAAAACATCAGATTGTTTGCTGTAGCCTGATTTATGTTTTATTCCTGCCCATTTATGCTCTCCGGTCTGTCCTGTCCACTGTGTAACTCTGCTCTTACATAAGACTGACTTTGTTTTGCTGCTCTTTAGCCTGAGGTGCTTTTACGCTCAGCCGCCGCAGCAGCATCACTACAGCCATGTTTGCTGCAGCATGCTAGAAAAGGGTAAAATCCAATTCTATAACACGGGAGCAATGAAGAGGAAGAGAATAAAAGGCTGGAGGTGGGTAAAGGGATGAGGTGCAGTGTAGCTGGTCTTGTTTATGCAACATACTGTATGGTTTTATGTGAATATCATGCATCATGGGACAATTCTTAGCATATGATTTTGTTTTTTAGGTTAAAAAAAACTGTTCTGAACACATCCAACACCTGAGCCCACCATGACCCAGATTATTGTTTAACCTTCATCTTTTATACTGTACAAAATGAGGTGCATGAATGCTGCGCCAGCATGAAATACCTACGATAGCAGAGAAGCTTTTCACTCTTTGAACAGGCAGGATTACAGCTACAGTAGCAGGAGAAACTAGGCTCATTTCACTAAGATAGTAAATCATTTGAAAGACTAATTATTTTTTCGTGCTTTTGTTCCTATAATCTTAAGTCAGAAGAGCAGGTGAAATGTAGAAAGAATCCATCTCTTTCTTTTTGTTTTCTAAACACAATTTGATGCAGAATCTTGAAGTATTTTTTTCTGTGTGAATTTTGATGAGAAGCAACAAAAAAGCTGCTCCTCTTCTTGCAGAATGATAAACTTAAAGTTCGGAAATTGCTTCATAAATCTATGATACATGGGCATATATTCAGTCACTGTTGTTGTCACCCCGTTTCCTACATAGCAAAACATTTCCAGTCCTTCCATTACAAATTTATCAGCTTCTATTACTTCTCATTTTTCCAGCTGCATCAATGAAAGCAGTAGATTTATAACAATGAACTGTATAATATTACGTATAACTACAGTTCTTTCAAAATGTCAGTATTTTCATATACTGTCTTAAAGGCTTTCTCAGCATCAAGTCCTTAAAATTACAAGTAGAAAAGATTAGCCTTTTAAAATTAAACATCTGTTTTGATGAGACGAAAAACAAAAATAAATAAAACAGTTCAATCTCTGCATATCTTATCTGTGAAACTCAGATCAGAATGACATCTGGATCAATTTTCTGCATTGAGAGATCATGTATTTAAATGTTTAACTTCTGTATACTTGCATCTGCTTATCACATTGGCTTTTGATACGTTTAGTTTTTTATACAGAGAATATTTGTGCTATAAATTCCTTACTGGATAACGACTTGGAGGATTAAGCTTTTTGAATTTATTAGAGTTAAAACCTTATTGCAGTTTTCACCTTATTGTTTTAACTGTGTGGTTGTGTTAAACTAATCTGCCTAAAGAAGCCGGCAGCCATACTAGGCATCATGTTGAAGGCTAATGTGACCATAAAGATAAGATAAAGCAATGTCTTGGAGTCGTAAAAAGATAATGAGCACCCAGATTTGCATGTTGTAAAGCCTCTTACCTCCTTGTGCAGAGCAAAGTAACCAGCTTTAATCTGCACCTGAAGGTTGCATGCAATAAAAAAAAAAAAAAAAAAGCATTTCTATAAGATCCCTCGTTTGTGAACTTGAAGGCACCTGCGTGTCATTTGGCTTGAAATGGATCTGCTGTGCCTCTTTCTGCAGCACCACCTGGCCCGCACAGTCGGATCACACATAACTGATTATCATCATTCACAGGTAAGTGTAGAAACTTTATCAGGTGGTAGATTTGGATGTTTTAAGTGTTTATTTTATATACTTGCAATTACAGATTTCTTCTCTTAAACAGTTAGGGTTCATATCGTAAAAACAAATTTCAATATCAGATAAAGATGGCATTGGTATTTACAATGGATATTCTCATTACTGAAACCAACCTGACTTTGTTTGAATCTAATCACCCCCCCTAAACCTACTAACTGGTTATCAGAAACGACTGACATCAAGCGTTTGTGATAACTAGTAATGAGTCCTATACACCACTGGAACACTGAAAAAAATCAAAATCTAGATAAGTCACTTTTTCTTAAAATAAGTGCATTTGTTCTTGGCTTGAGGAGGTAAAAGAGACATTTTGCCAATGGAACAAGACAACTTACACTTAAAATAAGAAAACATAATTGCATTGTCTTATTTCAAGTGCATATGATCTAATTATCTTATTTTAAGAGTAAAAATACTCATTCCATTGGCAAAATATTTCATTTACCTACTTAAATTAAGAGTAAAAGCACTTAATTTAAGAAATTTTTACCTATTTCTAGATTGTTTTTCCAGTGAAAAATTTGGCCCATTCTTTTTTGCAGCATTGTTTTGAGGTAGTCGCCTGTTTGCAGTAATATCACCTCCTTCTCTACTGGATTGAGTTCTAGACTTTGACTGCCACACAAAAAGATTCAGATGTGGACAAATATCTTACTAGAGTGTTTTGGTATCTCTGTCCTGCTACATAAATCAGCAGCAAAATGGAAGTCAACCATCAGCAGAAACATAGCCTTATTGTATAATCTTTAGGGTAATATTGCACTGAATCAGTTTACACTTTGGATATGGAAATTATTAATGTTTTTACAGTACATAACATTATTAATAATGTTAAACCATGCTGATAAAATAAATGCATGCAAAAGATGAGCAAATATTAATGAAATGGTTTATTTACGGGCGCCAAACTGAAAAAAGAAGCAATGTTTTTGAATCAAAGTCATATTTTTAGCTTTTTGTGATTGTAGCTGTTTCCAAGGCTTTTTGCACCTTTTTTATGTAACCTGATGCATTTTTATGTCCTTCTGGTCTTTTTGAGATTTTGTTCGCTTTGATGTCTTCTTGAAGTAGCACTGATTATTTTTTTTATTTTTTTTTTTTCCTTTCCTGTTTACTGTATGTCTTGTCTCTGTGTTTTAAAGCTACCTTCACTACAGTGATGTCTGGGGCTATTTCACTAAGACTATATAACCTTATTAGTGTAGTTTATTGTTTACATTAATTGGTGTTTTCTTCCTGTTTTGTCTTTTTGATTTTTAGCTTGTGTCAATTTGTTGCATTTGAATTAACTGGAGCCTGTTTTTGAGGGATATTCCAGTAGTTCTGAGTCACTTTATATTTAACTTAATACTGAACCCTAATCCTTTGCGGTTTTTCAATCATTTTGTTTCAGTTTGTTAGTGACTGACTTAAAAGTTACTAAAAAACACAAAGGATAGGAAGTCCAAGATACATAAAAATGACGTCTGTACCTAAGCACACGTGCAAAAATTGAGGGAGGAGATCTAAATACATCTATTATTAGACTGAGCAGAATAATTGAAACTCAGCCAAATAAGGAGAGTTGGTTGAATGTTTTTCTTGCAGCAAATGTCTGTATTAGAATCTGGCAGACATGAGAGCTGCAGCCTCAGAGCGTTATTTGCAGAGCACACAGCTCTGCGAGGGCTGTGTCCCTATGCCAGAGAAATGTATTGAAGTTGTTGAAAAAGCTCAGGGGAATCTGGGATGCAGCCATTAAACCCTGTTAGAGTAGCAATAAATTGTGAGGATTATTACAGGGAGTTCCTCCAGAGTGTACATAACCGCTTGGCTTTAGGAGGCTTCGGGGGGGAAAGGAAGTTAGGAGTTTTGACATGTTCCTCTTTATATGCAGGACTGTGTTTTATCCTATAAAATGTGTGAGAGGAGTTGCACAGTGAACCATAAACAGCTTTGACGTTTCTTCTTCTGTGTGCAAGAGGGTTCATTCTTTTTCCCAGGAGGTTTCACTGGCACTGTAAAGCAGCAAGGTTTTCACAGCAGAAAAATCTATTAGTGGTTACAGAAAATAGTGCTCATACTTTCTGGTTCATTAAAGTTGCTCTTCTACTGCATGGACCATAGGTTACCCAAAGTGATTCCTCAGAAATTAAAAATGCTATATTTAAAAACAAGACTACAAAACAGCAAAGAAGAGCAAATTGGATAACAGTTTGCTGATGGACCAGAAACCCATCTTCTGTAAGACGCAGTAGAAAAAGACAAATATTTAGGTCTAGGTCTAGAAAAGTTAATTTTTCTGTTGCAACATTACTAAAATATTATAAGCAAATACTTTTTGACAAACAGCAAATTTATGGTAAAGACAGATTCAACTTTAGCATTTAAAGCTCAGAGCAGATGCTTGCTCACAGTTTGTCTCAACTAAGCTGTTCAAACATACCAATATTTTTTTCAGCCATTCTAATATAGATTTCCTGCTTAGTTTGGTGTCAGTGTCCCATCCTGACTAATCTTAAACTTACAAATATATCTTTACTTATTTAGAATACTATGATATCCAGAGGTATTCGTGGAGGAATGATTGTAATGAACTCAAATCCTGAATTTACAAAACAAGCCCAGATCATGACTCCTCCACTGCCATACCTGACAGGTGAGCATGCCTACCTCAGTGTGACCTGGTCAGATGGCTCATTCAGACACACAATGGCAGCAAAGTCCTGCAACTGTATTCTTTTAAAATGTCATCAACTACCCATTGTTTTCAGATTATTCATGATCAAGTCCTTAAAAGATCCAAGACGGAAACCAAAACAATGCCT
Organism: Cyprinodon tularosa; assembly: GCF_016077235.1. Taxonomy (NCBI): domain Eukaryota; kingdom Metazoa; phylum Chordata; class Actinopteri; order Cyprinodontiformes; family Cyprinodontidae; genus Cyprinodon; species Cyprinodon tularosa. The sequence continues at coordinate 148,224 of NW_024039758.1, forward strand.
TTGCACAACAACTCATTCTGCAGAATCCCAGGGCTTCTTAACGAATATAAAGGGATAAATTGACCATTAAGATCTGCTATCTCTCTTCAAAGGACATGCCAAGAAAACCTCCAATAGGTGACCAGGAAACATCCTAATCAGGTCCATGAACCAAAGTGGCTCAATGCTGCCCACCCAAACTCTTCATGTCAGCCCAGCAACATACAGGGGAGGTTTATATCTTGTGCTGTAGATCACTGATGAGGATAAAATGTTTTAAAAAGAGCTGAGCTCATTAATCACCATAAAAAAACAGAACTTTTATTAGTGCAACCAAGGCTCAATATGTGCCATCTATCTCCAACTCCATCCTGCATCACTGGTGAACTATAGCTAAACTCCTTTACCTGAGGCAGACGCCACCTTTCCCCTCGTTTGAGTATAAGGCACCAAAACATTTCACACTTGGCTTCAGATCATAGCTTAAAGACATTAGCTGAGGTTTTGTCCTGGAGTCTCCATCTCCAAAACCAGGAACGCCATAATTGGAGTCAGAATCAAGACACAGCCTTGCTCAAGCTTTTATTCAAATGCAGACCCCGTTAATGCTTTGATGATAGCCGGAACTTTATCATTTAACAAACTGTGGCCAGGAGAGATGGAGCTTTTAGATTTTCTGAGGGCTTTGACACATTTCTCTGAGCATTTCTTCATTTAAATTTATAATGAAATTGGTCGGATGTTTACTGTCAAGAAGCTGAGTATTTACAGCTGCATATAACAAATGGTTGGCTTCTTAAAAATTCAATACTAATGTATTTCTGGTTTAATAATATCCTGGCTTGTTTGCTCCACCTCCATCCAATACTAAAATGGCTTAGGGTCTGATACATTTTTATTAACTCCAGGAAATGCTGGAACATCTCTGAAATATCCACATCTTTTTTTATGCTTTCCAATCTTGTAAATTGTTATAACCAGTTACTGGATAGATGTGTTGCTTCTCTGAGCTAATTTCTGCCCCCAATGCAGCGAACTACCAGAACTTGTTCCATTACATACGTGGAAATCATTGAATAAATAGTTTATTTGGTCAGTAGCTACTAAAGTGATTTAATCTTGGGGAGTGCACATACTCAACCTTTAACATCAGCTACAGCCTCCCTGCAGTTGGAGCATGCAAAACTCACCAGGTCTTTGGAGGTACCGAGTCTCTTAAGCCCATCCAGGGGCAGCAGGTCAGCCGAGTCCTTGTGTGTGAACTGGGTGGCCTGCTTAAGACGCCTCTGCTGGTGCAGGATGGCTTTGTCCCGGATGGCCAGCTCTCCTTTCTTCGTCTCACTCATTGTGTCTTTGCAGGAGACAGAGTGGATGTCAGGATTTCAGGTTGCTGCTTTAATGCTGCAGAATAAACGTGCAGATGTTCCCCTCTGTCTTGTCAAATCCTGCTCCTCTTCCCTCATTTACTTCTCCTGAGCGCTCTTCTGATGTAGAGAAGCATCTTCATCCCTCTCTGACTGAACATATGAGGAAGGTGGGACTAGGTCTATGTGTGGTGTTTTCTGCCCTCCCCTCAGTGCTGTCAGTCCTTGGATCCTCCTCTTCTCAGTGTTTGCTCACCATTCAGAGCACATCTCTGACTTTACAGAGGGATGACAGGACGGCTCTCTGGGCTCTGTTATTGCAATACAAAAAGATGATGCTGCATGCAGTGTTTGTCCAGCTGGACTGGATGAGGTTGTCCTGCTGAGGGAGATTACTGTGATCTGACCTCCCAATGAAGATCAATCTGGCAAATATTGATTTCCTCTCTCCCCTACTTTGATTGTCACAGTTAAAGCCAGAATCCAATTTCTTCCTTCCATTCATTCACCACCCAATGCTATAAATATCCCATCCAGGCTTTGTCCATGACCTCTAGACAATGTCCCGTTGGAGACGCTGCAGCCCTCAGGTGAGGAAGGTTTGGATGACCAACATGAAGAACTTTGATAAGGAAAACAAACGTTTCCTCATCAGGATACAAAACGTTTTTCAAACGGTCCTTGTGAAGGTGAAAATACAGAGCGCGTTTAGAGCTGGGGGGGTTATTTAATGGTAAGTGCTGCCCCCTGTTGGATAAATCTGTTTTCTGGTAAACCAAGAAATAAACATACATTTTAACGGTTCTATACATTTCCTGGCCCCTATTATGGCCCCTGTACTGAACACATAATACTTAACAGAAATTCTAATGATGCTATGCACATAGTTACTGATAGGTCCTTTGGATCTATTTCATTCTTTTTCTTTACAAATTCTGTTTTACTACTTATTCAAAAACAATAAGGTGATAGCTTCAGTGGTATTGAGATAGGATCCCAGTTTTTATCTGTTTAATGTTTGTTTTTTTCTTTTTCACAAAAAAATGCTTTTTTCAGATGAATTTAACAGTTTTTCTTGAGTTCTAAATCAGTTTTTATAGAAAACGTTAGTTTTAACTTTAAGTCAAAAATATCTACAATTCCTAAATAATAAATGTATATTGACCTAATAACAAATATATTTTTTATTGAACCTATTCGAAAAGAAATTTCACTTCATGCAGCTCTCTTAATATATTTGAATCCCTTGCCTTGTTTTTTATTTTATGCTTTTCTGGGCCCCCATGAAAACATGCTGCCCCCCTCCTGGCCCCCTGGTACATTTGGTCTAGATCCGCCACTGTTCCTCACCTTCACTAGACGTGGAATATACTTTTGTATATTCTGCTGTAAAATTAGTCCTATATTTTTGTTTTTTACTAGAGGATTCAACCTCTGCTGTTTCACAGGATGCTTTCACAGGTGGTAACTAGGTGACTGCCAGAGAGTAACCCAGAAAAACTTATGGGACTGATCCAATCAGCTCTCTGATCAACCGGTCTCCTGGAATGCTGGTTGAACAGAGCATCGCTTTGGACAGATGCGCTGCACAGGTTTCACCAGTAATCTCCTCCTCACATCCCGCTCTCTCTTGTTGCGCTCACATGATGCATGAATTATTGTCCGTTCGCTCTCGCTCTCATTAAAAAACACCACCTCCCATAGTCTGAAATCTGGGATAATTTATCCGACTCGCCGGCATCCATGAACAACTATCGATATCAGGGAGACTCCTGGGAACTTCTGGGAGACTTGGGATGTCTGGTGTTGTGTTGTGTTCTGCTTCCGTCTCCTTGATCTGCTTCCGTCTCCTTGAACCCCAGTCGGCCTCAGCAGATGGCCGCTCACACTGAGCCTGGTTCTGCTGGAGGTTTCTTCCTGTTAAAAGGGAGTTTTTCTTCTCCACTGTCGCTACAAGCATGCTTAGTGTGAGGGATTGTATTTGAGTCAATGCAATCAACTGGTTTTCCTTAGACAGAAAACTTTGTATCAATTTGACTGTATGATCTGGTTGAACTGTAAAGTGCCTTGAGATGACATGTGTTGTGAATTTGGCGCTATATAAATAAACTGAATTGAATTGAAATTCCTTTAGATAAATATGCGCTGTGCTGCTGCCATAAACACCTTATTTTATAGATGTTAGAGATCGACCTGTTTTTCTAGTTTACTCCTGTTTCTCTGACTGTGACTGGCTAGATGAGCTCTCTTCATCCTCTGATATATGAGTTGGCTCAGAGCTCGTCTGTCTGGCTGTGTGTTTCCTGGACAGGACCACCTTTTACCTTTTTGTATCTCTGCTTCTGTCTCCATGAACCCCAGTCGGCCTCTGCAGATGGCCGCTCACACTGAGCCTGGTGCTGCTGGAGGTTTCTTCCTGTTAAAAGGGAGTTTTTCCTCTCCACTGTCGCTACAAGCATGCTTAGTGTGAGGGATTGCATTTGAGTCAGTGAGTCGATGCAATCAAATGATTTTCCTTAGATAGAAAACTTTGAATCAATCTGACTGGATGATCTGGTGAACTGTAAAGTGCCTTGAGATGACGTGTTGTGAATTGGCGCTATATAAATAAACTGAATTAAATTGAATTGTTCGGTTTTATGACTTTTTGTTTTACTTCTGAGGTCATATAGAATTCAAAACATTTGTGATTGCATGTCTTCCAAGTCTGGTAGAGAGAGGAAACAAATATGGATTAAAGAGGGGAAATTTTGTGTGTTTCAGTGTTTTATTCTATTCAGAAATGCATTGATCTAACTGGGGATATTAATGTTGTAACTCAAAAGGCTGTTGAAGATGCTGATAGCTGTAGCGGTGTGTCTTGCACGAGATCTGTAGATACCTTTGAATGAAGACACCATGTTTATGTGCAACAATCTGGTGAATAGGAGGCTCAATGTTGGTCCGGTGAAAAAATCAGATCTGTTTTGTTCAGACTGTCATGAAAAGATCAGATACAGGTCTAATCTGGGCAAAAAAAATGGATTTGGGTCACTTCAGGTTGCAGTGTGAATGTACACAAAGTCAATGTGGAATCATAGTACTAAACTGGCTTCAAGAGTTATGCTTTTTATTTTTGCATTTCAAATCCATTAATATTTTTGATTCATCTTTATATGAAATCATTGGCATTTTTGCTCAAGAGCTTCAAGGTCATGTGATCAATTGATTTAAAATCAGTGTGGGATCATGGTACTCCACTGGCTTCATGAGATGCACCTTTTATTTTTGCATTTGAAATCTCCAAATATTTTCAATTAATTTCATATATAGCCCTAACTATTAACATTTTAGCTCGATAGATTTTCAGCTTCAAAAAGTACACTTTTATTTTGCAAACAGGAAGTCGGTACACAGTGCTTTTTTTTACTATAAAGTATGTAATACTGGTGCACTTGGAGTATTTCAGAGTTCTTCCTCCGTTCACAGTGTAGCTTGAGCCAGGGGTGGATCTAAAGGGGTGGCCGGGGGGTCTGTCACCACACAATCCGTACTGGTAGCACGATTCGTACGATACCAAAGCTGATATTGATAACAATATTCCTTTAACAAGATCGATTCTTCTTATTCTCTGCCACATGCACTAACTGCAGCAGATTCACCAGTCTCCCCATCTGTGTTACAGCACTTTACTGCTCCCCCTTCACTTCTCGTCACCCGCTCAGCCTGGCACCTCAGCTCTCTCTCCACTCGACACACAAACGCGATGCTGCCTTTCAGACGCCGGAGCAGAAAAAGATGAAGAAGAGGAAACGGAGCACAGTTTGTCTATATTATAATGCCGTAAATGAAACAACGGTAAGCTGTCTGGTTTGTATAAAGCTGGTTAAAAGTTTATATAAATACATGCAAAACCATAAGCAAGAAAACGTCAAGCCACGGAAAAGGAGAGAGGAGACAAAACTTGGCTCATGGCCCTGACAGAACCTCAACCCTCAGACAGTCGTCACTGATAGAGGTCTTTATATTAATGCTCTGAACTTCCATATCAATGCATTTTTGCACAGTTTTTTTCTCCCACTCTGTTTACATTTGATCACTGCTGCACTTTATACAATGGAAATGTTCATTTACTCTCTATAATCTGTACTAAATGAAATTCTGTTTTGTATGTACTCTGTGTATACAATACAAGACTAAAAGTTGTCTAAATCTAAGTCTAGGTAAGTTCAGACCTCAAAAGAATATCCAGGTAGATAAGAGTCATCACCTTCATATTAACTTTTAAAGTAGATAATATATGTCATATGTTGCTGGACCCACTTAGAAAGTGTAATTAAGACCTTGAAAGAACCCAGTATATTTATCGCATTAATAAAAAGGTATGTAAGTGGGCTATATTAACTAATCCTTTATTTATCCCACAACGGGGCATTTATAGATTTAAAGCAACAGGCAAGAGCACACAATGCAAACAAAATTACATAAGGATTGAAATATATTATATAAAATAGGTGGATTAGTAAAAAAACACTATTAACCGAACATTACTGATATTGTTATTCAGTTGTAACAATGAAATGAAAATCACAAAAGGTCAACAAGGCCATGATACATCAAGTTTAAATGTAAAAAGTGTCCGTATCGTATTCATATCGGCGATACTGACCCTGTATTTACTTAGTATTGTATCAATTAGAAATTCGCCCTCGTCTAGCACCATCAGCTAATTTGCACATGTGCAACCAGATATACATCCGGGTCGCACTTGATTGCACTTTATAAAATACATCTGAATAAAGTTTTTTCCTCCCTAATGTGTTAAAGGTTAATACGGTATTTCCTAAGAAAAGTAAAGCAGTAAAATCCGTTCTGTTTTATCACTCGTCTGTGCACGGCCTGTCCTGGAAATGGGATCCTTCGCCACTTCTGGGAGCTAACTTTTTTGGCTTTGAATTCAAACATGAATCTAATCTTTTTTTATTTTATTTTTTTCCTTTTGTGTAAACCTTATGGTATACCGTGCAGAATCGAAAGAAAGAAACAACTAAAATGGAGACAAACATGGTTTAATTATATTTTGCCGGAGTACTCTTACTACTAAAGAAAAGTCAAATATTTTTTTAAGATGTATATTAGCATTCTTTACTGATTTAAGAATAAAAAGAAGTACTTTTAGTACCATAATTACATTATTTCTGGCAGCCTGATTGAATATCTGCTTGAATATGCGTAAATGAGCTGATGGTATGGATCGTGCCGCCCATAGCCAATCACTGGTCACCCCAACCAGGTGATTTGTTGATACCCTGGGATTTAATTCAATACCTAAGCCTGATTGTTGCAGCAGTGATACCATCATGTGGAATTTCTTCCTTTGACATTTTAACGCTGGTATATTAACCAAAAGCTGAATACAAAAATGCAGCATAAAATCATTCACAACACTTTACTAAAAATAAAGAGGATGAATATAGAATGTTTTCTTTTATGGATTTGTTTTAGGTTTTATGGGAGAGTTTGTCTCTGCAGTCATCTTCGCTACAGATAGAAAAAATATTGCTCGACTAATTTAATGTATATGTTATATAGAACCATAAATTAATTTAAACTGCACTAATGAATAAATATATACATAGCTTTATCATCAAGGACCCTAATGAAATCTATCTTCAGTGATTTATAGATGTTGTGTACAATTCATTGTCCTTTTGGTTTATTTTGATCAGTATAGATTGACCATAAGATGTTTTTGTCGCCTATCAGTTTTCAGCCACCTCTCATTGCATACTGGCCCCTGCCTGAACAGTCCTATGCAGATTTTTTGGAACCACCCCTGGCCAGGCACCATGCTAATGTGGCCCCCTATGGAAATCCCTTAGCTGCCCATTGGCCACCACAGTAAAGATTCCCTGGAACAGCCGCTGCTGCGGGAAGAGGAGATTCACCGGAGCATCTGTGAAATATCTATCGATCATCCAACTTATAACTAACTTAACTGCGGTTGTTTTGATGCCATTATTCCAGCAGACAATGGCAGAAGAGATGGCACTATTCACACGGTGCATGCACTAAAGAAGCAGAGCTTCCTTAGGAAGTACAGTCTGCTGTCCCTTCAGTTGCATTTACAGTCCAGTCAGCTGCCCAATGCTTCTCCACCACCTCCAGCTTTTTTCCCCATGACTGGATTAACTGTATTTGACTAGTTCCATTTTCTTCTGAAATCTACAATCTTCTCTCTAGATTTTTTCCCCTTTAGGATCAGATGATTGTTTCCACACCTGCCACAAAGCCACTTACCAGCTCACTTTACTCACCTTCTCATTCATCTCTGATGCACCCAGTCTGCCTCATGAAAGAACTGTTCTTATGCACAAATTCTTTCTGAAAAATCTCATAGCAGTAACTTAGGAGAAGATGGTGATTTCACCATTTTCTCCAAATATCTGCATGTCAACCATGATAAACCTTTTGTTTTACTCAGGGTTAAATAAGAACATGTTTTGATTTATTTTGCTATCAGAAACAGATCTGTAGCTGCAGAACTTCTTCCAATTTTCCTCTATTATAGGTAAATAAAAACTGGGATGACTCAAGAGGTCTATAGTCCCTTCATTTAATGTTGCTTTGTAAACAGGACATCAAACCAGAGCCCTGAACATCCTCTTTATTCAAAATCCAACCCCAACAAATAATGCATTTATCCCACAGAATACACAGAGGTTTATTTCAATGCTCAGCCCTTCATTCATAAACCAATATCCACCTAAAAAATAAATAACATCAACAGCATTTTTGGTCAGATGCTGCAACTTAACAAAGTCTTGCATTCTGTGCTTTATTTTCTTAGATCCTATGATCTGCAGTTGCAGAAGGCACACATTGGACTCTGCTTTAAGCTTTTAGTGTATCAAAGAGGAATAAAATAGGACTAAGCAAGGCGCTTCATTTCCTGATGCTTTCAAGGATTTCTCATTTCTGGAGCTGTAAATGTAAACTATAACCCCCGTCTCCGAATATAAAAGAAAAGTAACTTTAAACTCTATGGTGAAATCTAAACATGGTGGATTGTAAACATCAGGAAGGTTTTAGCCCAATCAAGGGAGAATTTTGATAGTTCACTGCAGCTCTGACAGACTTCAAACCAGTCTGGATGGAGAAAGGTTTGCAAATGCAGAAGTTAAGTGACCACAGAAAATATTTCCTTTTACCCCCTCCTACATCAAGTGTTTACTAAATGTTTATATAAGGAGCAGAGGGGATGTCTTTTTTTTTGTTTTTTTGTTAAACCTGGTTTTACCATTTCAAGACAGACTACCGTATAAAGAAGGTAATATTTCAAACAGTCTGTAGCGTCTTAGGCTAGTAGAAATCATTGTAAACATCAGTTTGATGTTGCATCAAATTCCCACTTTTTACTTGTAAACAAACTTTTTATCAAGATTTTTTTTAAGACCATCAGCGTATTTCGTAGTTGGAGAAATCATTAAGAACATCATTTAAAAAAAAAACAATTTTACCCGTAAAGGTTTGTTGATCTTTAAACTTAATGAGCTGGTCAGAAATGATTCATACCTGTAATTATTTGGGAGCAAATCATTTCCAAAACAGCAAAGCACTGAAATGAACAAGAAGTTTGTTTCTCTGCTGTGGAAGCATGACCTCCTACATGTTTAGAAATTTATTTTCTGAAAATCTTTCCCGTAGTGGAAACGTCACTCTGATTCTTCTTCCTGATTGAACCACAGTGTAGATGTGAGTGTGACATCTTGGAGCTTAGAGTTTTATTTTAACTGGCTGGAAGAAGTTTGTGGGTTTTTGGTCTGATCCGATCAGGTTATTTATCTGTGCATCATCCTAAATCTTATCTCCACTTTAGTGTGTTTGATGTAGTGTATTCAGACGCTGTCATTTCCCACAGTCACAACAAGCTGCACTGGTTCCTTCGGTCTGGTCCCAGTTGACCGTTGGTCATACAGTGTTGGGGAGGTAAAGAGAACAGAGCAGCATGTTCTGCCCCAAAGCCGGGAAGCGTCTGATGGCCTCCCAGGCGTCAGAGAATATGTTGTATTTCAGAAAGACGCGGTGCTCCAGGCTGGTGGGCAGCCCAATGTCCCGGCTCATGATGTAAACGCCGTCGTTGTGCAGCGTGCACGTCAGGTTCAAGCCTGACTTGGATGTGTTCTCCTTCAGATGGGTCCACTCCCCCGTTGAGACGTTGTATGACTGCACCGTCAGAACGTCCTCTGTCTGGCTGGGACGCCGCTGCCTCCGGCCTGCTTCAAGTTCGTGGGTGTAGCCGCCCACCAGGAAGATGGTGTCCTCCACAGAGAGCATCTGCTGCTTCCGGATGTGAGCCGGACACGTCTGGAACACCGACCAGCTGTCGGAGGTGGGGCAGTACCGTAGAACGCTGGTGTTTCTATCTGTCAAAAAATGCATTACATGAACAAGAACTTCACAGCCGTCAATAAATCTGTTAAGATACAAACCTCTTGCAGTGTATCCTCCCATGACGTAGATCATACCCTGACACTCACAGGCTGAGAACTCAGCCAGGGGGTCGGGCATAGACGACACACAGGTCCACCAGTCCTGCTCAGGGCCGTAACACTCCACAGTGCCCAGACACTGACCTCCCACAGCGTACAGCTTCCCCTGCACAGCAAGCAGCTTAAAGTTTGACCTGGATATGAAGACAAGGACATCGAAACGTGACGATTATTTATGTTGCAAAAGTAATGTAACAATCACAAAACAAACATACAATTATCATATACTATATATTGTATATTGTATGTTTTATATTGTATATAGCTGTAGATTCTGTATATAAATATATATCTAATTTGTCTGCATCATCAACGCAAAGTCAAATTCCTTGTAAGCAAAGGTGTCAAGTAACAAAGTACAAATACTTTGTTAATGTACTTAAGTACACTTTTTAGGTATCTATAATTTACATTCCATTACTTATTTTTCTTCCTACGCCTTATTTCTACTCATTACAGTTTCACACAAGTATCTGTATTTTCTACCCCTTACATTTTTAAAACAAATGTTACTCGTTACTCTTGGCTTCGGTTTAATGTTTATAAATATTATTTCCCGTCATGTGCTCCATCCAATGCAGATCATTGGCTCCATCCACATCTAGTAAAAACTAGTGTCATTGGATGAGTCATAGAACGCAAACACTCATTGGTTAGCTAAAGGAAATCATCAGAAGCAAGCAGGTGTTCTTCAAACTGCAAATGTGAATTGTCTATGCCATGCTACAATGATGGATTCAGAAAAAGATGTTTGGAAGGTCGGACACAGGCGAGAGTGTATCTGAGATGGAGACTGAGACCAACAAGACCTCCCTCATCCTTTGCCCTATCAAAGAATTTTTTGAAATAGTCAGAAAATTGAGCTTTAAATTCATATAGTGGCATCTGGCTGTTTTTTTTTAAAGGTTACTTTAGATTTATTTTGTAATTTTGTATACACAAGTGTAGACAAAAAGAAATTTCGTTTAGAACAGCTCTCTAGACAATTTATTTTTTAAAGTGCAGCCTTGATAAGGTAAGCAGCAAGTGTTGAGCTGCTACTAGTACTGCCCCCAGCTCCTGACTCAGGGGAGGAAGAGGACTATGATGATGATGATGATGATGCTGTGAGGGTGGTAGCTTCAACAGAGGCTGACGTCGTTGAAGCAGCAGTGGTGCCATCGGCAGGTTTAGCAGCGACAGACGATGCTGGAGAAGGTGTGGAAGCCGGAGGGGGCCGGGAGGAGACGGCTGGGAATGTTTAAGCATTTGGAAAGGAAGCATCTATAGTGCTCTCCTCATTTTCACCTGCACCTTTATACTTTTATACTTTAAGTAGTTTTTGGAGCACATACTTTTTCACTTTTACATGAGTAAAGAGGTCAAGTTGATACTTCAACTTTTAGCGGAGTGTTTTTAAACTGCAGTATCTATATTTCTACTTAAGTAACAAATGTGTGTACTTGTAAGTGCAAACCTAATTGGCAATTAATCTTATTCTCTAAATCCCATTATTTACTAAAACTAGGTACAAATTACAGGCTAACCCTTTAAAGTTGTTGGATTGAAAGGCAGGAGAATAAAAAAAATGTAGTTTAAAATAAGTTATTGTACTTATTGTAGGAGGGGCGTTCAATAAGTAATGCCCCTGACCCACTTCCAGATGTTTGATCGAGCTGAAATTTTGCATGTGACGTTATTTAAATCTCTGTAGTTTAGGTAGCAAATTACAGCTCTGAACTATTTGTGGGTTCTGACTTACAGGTGTTTGAATTGAGTCTGAGTTTCGGAGACTTTTGACCAAATGAAAGAACTTATAGTGATAATGTCCCATAATTATCACTATAAGGGTGACCAGGCCACAACCAATGTACGCTGAAGGGTGGCCGAAAGTGGATCGGCACCAGAACCTCTGGGTCAATCT
>NW_024039758.1:165000-188811 GCF_016077235.1 Cyprinodon tularosa
AGAAGTCGCTCACCACATTATCAAATATAATAACTGTACCACCAAAACTGAGTTTCGGGTTAGTAAAAAAAAAAACACGTCAAAAAGAAAAAAAAACTGCACAGTTTCACTTCTTTTGACTGTTGGTAATTTTTTTTATCTGTTTCTTTTTGACATTTTCTTTATTACAAACAAATGATACAAAAAAGAAAACAGCTCCAAGCTTAGACAAAAAAAAATAAAACATTTTATAAGGGTGGCCAGATGTAACCAATGTACGCTGAAGGATGGCTGAAAGCGGATCGGCACCAGAACCTTAGGGTCAATCTATACTGATCCAACAGGAAAATGAACAACCACAATATCCATATTTTCTAAATAAAGACAAACCATACTTTCCTACAGCCTTTGCTAACCAACAGACGCATATATTTAAAAATCCATCTAGACAAAAGATCTTGGTGACAAAATTCTTTCAGGTTTGAGTTCTGGGTTGAACATATTTTCCATTGTCATTAATTACCTACTTTTATCAATAATCATTCTGCATAAAATAGATATTTACAAGTACTATTATCTACAAAAACGTGTTTATTTACTAAGTTTTTATTAGAATAGTTATTTATTTATTATTTAACTGAAGACTGACTTGCATTTTCTCTTTACCCCATATAACACAAAATCTAGTTCTGAAAATAGTAGGAATTCTATACTTATCATCTTTAATGTTAGTATATTTATGTGTATAATTAACCAGTGTTTTTGTGGTCAAGTAATTGTTAATGTATGAAAAATTTAAAGTTTTGAATATTGAGAGTATTATTACTGCCACTGTCAGTATTATGGGGGAAAAAATGGTAGGTGTGGCCATGGCCCCCCCTCTAGCTCCGCCCCTGGTTGTGGGACATCCGGTCAAGTCTGCTTTTTAGTGTAGTCTGTAAAAGGCCGTCAAAATTTTGCAAACTGCCATGATTGACCAACAGTTTCAATCTTATCTGTTTGAGGTACAAGGAAGACACCTAATCATTAAATCATTTATGATAATAGGTTTTTTTCTTTTTTAATTTTTAAGAGAAATAAAAGGAAACTATTTTTGCATTTGTTTGTGAAACATAACTACTTGTTGAACCGAATGAGAGCAGGACAATATGAGTCAAAGTATTACGATCAAAGCGTTTATCCTTTCATAAATGATACTATAAAAGGTAAAATGGTAAAATAATTTACCATTTATCATTTATAAAAGGGAAAAATGTCTAACCAAAAAATGTAAACATGGGGCTAAATAAATAAATAAATAAATGACCCTGTGTAACACTGTTTTACATCTATCACATTTAAGGTTAACAGAAGGACAAAGTTACTTTAGCTTGGTTTTAAAATAATTCAATCAATATGGCCTTAATCTGTCTGAGCTGAACATGTTTTGAACCCATTAAAAGTTTTCTCCAATAAAACATCTGGAAAAGCTACTTTTATATCTGTTATCCAGGCTTCTATGATATGGACAGGAGCAGTTGCCATTAAGAAAAGATCAAAAAATTGTGAAATTAAGTATTTTGCTGTAGAAGATTCCCTCAGACTCTCATAAAACCCATGTTGTATCTAAGTACATTTTCCAACTTGGTGATTGTCTGACAAAACTGCAATTGCCAAAAAAGAAGAAAAGTCAAAGCGGGGAAATCAGCTCTATTTTCAACCCAGCAAATAATAGAAATGTATTATCAAAAGAAAATCCTTTCAATGCAAAACAAAGGATTATATAAATTGTTTTCTAAATCTTTTCATTGTGTAAATTTGTCTCTTTTTTTTTTTAACACCAAACTTCTAAAATCATTTTTTTGTTTTTTGCGTTTTGAGCAGATAAAACTCCATAAATCGACTATAAATCAGAAATATAAAATATTAAAAGTTCCATCTGTTTTAGAAAAATTGGAAAAATGATATACATACTTGATATTTAATGGCCTTTTAGAGTTTTTTGTTTTTTTCTCTTATGCCTGCATGAAGAAACTGCTGCTTTTTGGCAGCACTAGTAAACTTTATCCATTTATCAACTTAATACCAATTTTTAGGAAAGAAAACTGCTTTTAAAATCTTGCCAGTTTCTGAAGTACAACTGTTAAAGAAGCACTGAAGTATTTATAAGTACCAGAGATCAAAAACTCAATGCAAGTTTATTAATATGTTTGTAGAGATTGATGAGAAAAAAAAACTTTAAATATTTTTGTCTATTGGTGTTTTATATTTTTCCACTTGCAAGCCAATTCGTTTTGCCTTTGAGCTCAGATGGGAAACAGGATGAGCTACGAGTTTGTAAATCCTTGAAAAGCAGACAGATGACTGCCAACACTAACCTAAATTTCCATTATAGATACAATGCAGTCAGAACATGGAGAACTGTATTTAAAGACTGTGTCTTTGTGACAGCCATGTTGGATATGAATGTCCTGATTGGTCAGAAAGCTTTCTGACTTATGAGGGAGTTTCTGTTGATTTATACCACAATAAGACTAGAAATTATGACTTTTGGGTTCAGGTTAAATAAAAAAAGAATCACAAATTCAGAATAAGTATTTTTGTAAGAATTACTTTAAAAGTCATAAGATCTTGAATCTCTATTACGGCTGCTCATTTAGAATGTCTTAGAATAATGAGCTGCAAGCATCCATGTTGGATTCTGACATCAGTGTTTATGAATGTGGATATTTTACTCATATTTTCAACTTTTAGCATTGATGTTAGGACTTTGAGTTCAAACTGAAATAGGAGGAAATGTCACTAAACCTGTGCTTTACATCCATTTTAGCAGCTGTGAGATCAGAACAAAGTAAAAACTGTAATAATTAACTATTTGAGTAGCATCCATGTTGGATTTTCACATCAGATGGGTAAAAAAAATCTACTTGGCAGTACTCTAGAAAATATTAAAAGCAGGGTTTATTTAACTTTAAAGCTATTTGTGTTGCAGTCTAATTCCTTTTTTTTCCTGAGAACATAAAGTATAATTCATGACCTGGAAAATGGCTGTAAGTGTAAGAGTAGCAACTGGACTGCAGATAGGGTAGTTTTGGTGAGTTTTATTTGGTCTCTGATGAGGGAAAGTTGATTAAAAATCAAACAAATGTCCTATTTAGTTTATTGTTACTAACCCTTTTAATATCTTTTAGTACTAGATATTTAAATCATAGTAGCAGGAAAAAAGCTTCCAGTTCAAATGATGCATGCAGTAAAAATACAGAATTGATTATCTAAAAAGGAACCAGAACCCCCCCCCCCCCCCCCCCCCCCCCCCCCCCCCCATTTTCCAATGTTGCAAAAGAACTCTGTTGATTTGATACTGGCTTTAGTTAATGATAATATTGATTCAACCATATGTTTAAAAAAACATGTGATGAGTTTATTCCTGATGAATGTTTGCTCTGTGTGGGTAAACATAATCTGAACCCGACAGGAGGAAGGAAATCCTTGACTGACTTATTTATTTTTTTCTCTCTTTCTCATGATAGATTAAACAAACATCTTTTACGTCACATCTCTAAAGATTAGCGTTCCATCTTTCTTATGTTATGTTAAATCCTAAAACCCCCTGACTGCCGTGTTCAAGAGCTAAATTTTACCGTCTCCCTTCCTGCCTCCAGTCTCCATGACAGCCAGAGTGAATCACCCTGGAGACTAGTGAAACAGATTAGTCTGTGTCCCTTTTTCTCAGTCTTACCTTTTTCCTCCACTGTCAACAGGGATATTTAAATGGCAGTGGAGGTTAAATTCCCTGCATGCTAATTGAGTGTTTGCTTGACTTTTTTTCCACACAAAGCAAAGCAACAATCAGTTTATTTGTTCTGCTGGATGAGATACAGATGCTCACTGTGAATAACTAGGATGATTTAGTCATAAAAGCTGATTTTGGATCCATATTCAAACCTGACCTGTTTCTGCACAGCCTCCTTTTCACCGCTTCATTTCCCTGCAGATGCTTTTCCTCTTATATTTGCAGTATGTTTAGATAAATTAGCAGCAAAGTGAATTTTGCTACACTGCAGACCGCCGCCTGTTTTGATTTTCTGGGGAAGAGATACTTTGGACTCGCATAGACGGCAAAACATTTGTTTAGGTTTTATCGCATGGCTGCAGCTCACGATAAGTGATGGCCATTCATTTATTTTTTGAGCAGTCTGAGATGTAGTTAATATTTTATGATGATATGACAGATTTAACTTGTTCTAAAGCAAAAATCATAAATTTTACTGAGTTCATTGCTGCATTTAAAAAGAAAAGGGTTCTTCGATCATTTTAAGTTTAATAAGTCTAATATGATGTTAATCACCCGTCTTATTGATGCCAATGAATAAAAAATTTATGTGAAATGGAGAAATATAAACTACTAATCAACAGGAGGGAAGAGGAATTGTAGCTGATTACAATCTTTAAAAGTACCAAGGTATGGGGAGTGGCGGCCTAGTGGTTAGGGCATTGCGGTTGGAATCCAGAGGTGCTGAGTTCACGCCCCACTCCCACTGACTGCCCCTTTGGGTTCCCTGTGCAAAGGCCCTTAACCCCACACAGCTCCCCAGTTGCTGCACAATGGCAGCCCACTGCCACAAGGGGATGGGTTAAATGCAGAGAGTTAATTTCATTGCTTTGTACTTGTGAGAGTGTAATGACAATAAAAGCAGGGGGGGGGAATATGGAGTGAGAGATTTTTGGGATCTATTTACTAAAATATATTGGTTTATAGCTGTATGACCTAATAAATCTAAGATGGGAGATTAGAAAAGGAAAAAGAATTAATATCCAAGATTCTTGTCAAGTGGAGAACTGAACATCTTTCACCTCAGAATCTGCCTGTTTGGTAGCAACACCTCTATAAGCAGACTTTGTCCCCACGTATCTCTGGTTCTTTTACAGGGACACTTCGAATAAATATGCATCATGTTAAATTTACCTGATTAAATGGTCTTAATGAAGTCTCATGGTGCATACAAAATTGGCCTGCATGTTGAAGATAAATGTTAAAACAAAAAAATGTTTAAAAAACAAACAAACAAACAAAAAAACTGTGTTAATTCTCAAGGTAATCTCACGTTATAATTAGAAAAAAAGACAGAAAACACAAACAGGCTTACATTTAAAGGCAGCTGGACTTTCACTCAGTTTTTCTTGTAGATGTTCCAACACCTTTCGAGGAGACTTTGTCAGTTATGTTGGCTCACACCAGAGCAAACTAGATGGAGCGCTGATGTATTTAAGCAGCATGGAGGACAAAAATCTTTAGCTTAGATTATGCAGACCTCAGATCACTGTGAAATGTTCATGATTAAACGTAAAGGATTAAACAAATACGGCCTCCGTGGTAGCTTGTACATTTGCTCTTCTCTGTATAGAAAGAATAGAATTTTTATTTACTAAGAGGAAACTTGTAGAACAATGTCTTTTGGACAAGTAAAGATGTTTGGCTAACACTATGGGGGGGGGATACAATGCTTCATGGAAACCAGGCACAGTTTAGTAGTCTAAATGCCTTATATCAACAGTCAAGCATGGTGGTGGAGGGTTAATGATTTGGGCCCATTTCTGAACCCTCAGGACCTGTACAGCAATAACCTCATCACAAACTACCCAAAAAAGCTTCTGCAGAAACATCTGAGTAATCAGCAACTGAAAGTTATTCTGCAGAAGATGGGTTTAACTAGTTTGGGGGTATACTTAGTTGTTTTTTCCCCCACCATGACTGTGATGTCATTCATGGAAGCTTTGAATGCACTACAAGCCTTGATTAACAGCTCATCTACATGGCGGCCGAGAGCCGCATCACAGAACATCTCAGTCAACGTTCTGGGAGTTTGAACGGCGAGCGACAACCAGCCGTCCTTGACAAGAAACCAGATGACCTGCTGTTGTCCTCCTAATGGAGCCATTAAAGTTCCAACAAGCTGTTGCCATGGTGATCAGGGACAGTCACTAAAAGCCATTCATGTCTTTTATACAATCAGCCCTTTAACATGTGGTCATGCAGTATTATTACCTTGCTAAAACGTGTCCAGTGTCGCTCTCCCAGGTTCGACCACATTTCCTTTTATCCATTGGGACTAATAGAGAGTAATTTCCCTACTGGGTATGTTAATAAGCAGAAGTTCTGATAAATAAATACTTTTCCCAGTATTTCAAAATATCTTTCTATTTAATTATCAGGAAGAACAAAGCAGAGTTTGCAGTTAGATTTGTATATTTCAATGTAAATGTGGGGAAAATAAATGGAATCAAACTCATTGACTTTGAATCAATCCAGCAATAAACAGAAATGTCAGATCAGCGTGATTTAGAACATAGGAACAGGATTTATGAAAGGAAGAAATTTAATACTGGCACTGTGTAGTAGTAGGGTGGTATATATTTAAAGCCTTACTATTGTGGAAATATCTGCTGTAAATCATCAAGCTGTGTTTTTTTTCTGTTTTTGTTGAAGAAATTCTAAAATTTGGAAGAAAATGAATGAAAATGATAAAATACCAATAAGAAGGAATCAGGAATTTCACTTGAAACCTGTAAAGAAAACATGTATTAAATATGTGTTGGAAAATGTAGGATGTTCTATTTTTTGTCAACACCAAAGTGGCTGACAGTACATCTTGGTGAACTTATTGCCCAACTCTGTGAATCATCAATGGTATAACTCGCCTGCTATATCAGTAAAAAAATCACAATTTTTAGGACAGATGGCAGCCTATAGTATTCTCAGTTGAAAAGGACTAAAGCATTAACAAAATTCCAAGATTCCACTTTTATAAATATGTTCTGTTAACTACAAATATTTACTTTTTCATTTAGATAGTATTTTTTTCGTTACATTGGCACAATTATATAAAAAAAAAAAAATCAATAAAACCGCCAAGTGCCCCACAAAAAAATCACAAAAAAATAGGAGAAAGTTATTATATCCTAACAAGCATCTATTACAATCTCAATAATTTGTACAGAAAGATTTGCTTAATTCATATTTAACATTAAACCAGATTGGCTTAAAGAAACAACTTTTCTCCTTCCAGGAAACTAGCAATTATCTCTGAGGAGCATTTTTGTTATATATCTATTTCTTCTGTAAATAAGTAACATTTCTTGTGTGAAAATGGATATTGATGTGCAAATTAAATCATGTTTGTGTTTTTAAATAAAGCATAGGCTCTTATAAAGTTCTGTACAGTATGTAAGAGAACCAGGACCAAAGTGGTATGCTAACTCGGGAATATTTGCACTGCTTTTGCATGTTTTCTGCAGGGAGACTACTACTATCAGTACACAGAGTGCGACAGCACTGGGTCAAGATGGAGGGTGGCCATCCCTCTCACTCCAGGCTCCTGCTTGGGCCTCCCATCTCCAACCAGAGGAACAGACTGCTGTAAGCTGTGATTGAATGTTTGCTCTACAAACATGTTTCTGCATGTAATCCAAGATAACCTGCTTCTTCCCTGCAGCCTTCTCCTGTCCGGCAGGGATGTTTTTGGAGATGTCCACCCAGCTGTGCACGCCGTGTGCAGCTGGATCATATTCTTTGGGCAGCGGTCTGCGGTTTGACCAATGGGATGCCATTCCTGCTGGCTTCACAAGCCTGGCCAGCTTTTTGGATCCTGGACCAAATGGAGAGGACATTCAGGCCTGTAACAGGTAACAAAGGAATAAGAGGTACATACATTCTAACTGTAAAAAAAACAAAATTATGATTACCGTGTGGTTGTTCCAGCTCATCGTGGACGCCACAGGGTCTGTACCTGGAGTCCAACCGCGACGAGTGCACGGTGTCCCTAGTTTATGCCGTCCATCTAGAAAAACAGGGATCAGTGTCTTTCACCTATCAGTATCCAGACAACAACATTTTCTTTGAGTTCTATGTAAGCAACAAGAACCATACCTGGACGATGACATGCTCTGAGTCTAACTATGTGGGGCTCATGTATTGTGATTATCTCTGTCCAGGTTCAGAACGAGCAGTGCCAGGAGATGTCCCAGACGGACGACCAGAAGTGGATTAAAGTCACCAACAGTGGAGAATGGGGAACACACACAGTGAGTACCAGGTTCTGTCGGTTCCCCTCGGTGAATAGTTAATAGATTCCTCACCAAGAATTCCTCCTGTTTAGGTGAGCCTGAAGTCGGGCACAAACATCCTGTACTGGAGAACAACAGGGATACTGGTGGGAGGGAAGATGGTGAAACCAGTGCTGCTGAAGAACATCCAAATAGAAGGTAAGATCAACATATATTCTAGTAGAAGACAAATTGAAAATATCAGAATGATTAAAAGCTGAGTGTTGCTGCAGGTGTCGCCTACACGTCGGAGTGTTTTCCATGTCGGCCCGGCTGGTTTAGTCCGATGCCCGGTTCCTCATCCTGCCAAGCGTGTCCAAGCAACACTTACTCTGGAAAGGGAGCATCCGCCTGTTCAGCCTGCCCAGAACATTACTACTCTCGTACGTACACAGATAAACAAAAGTACTCCTAAAGCACTTAAATTAAGTCAGACAGGTCCAAGGCTAGTCCATACAATGTAATCCTGCTTAGTTTTGTTAGCTGTCCCTTTAACAGTCAGATTAGTTTTAGGAGTCCAGTTGGATCAGATTTATGCTTCTACTATTAGGGTAGTATTGATATATTTAAGGCAATAAATATATTGAGTTGTAGCTCCATTTGAAGCAAGTACCTGGTGACAGGGGAGAGAAACAACTCTCTTTTAACTACTATTGGAACCAAATTAAGGAGGATCAACCATCGGTCAAAACTAAGGAATGAGTAATTTAGAGGACAAAAAAATATATAAAATAGTAAAAAAAATAAGTAATGGTGGAATGAAATGGTTCTTAATAAACTATAATAAACTCTTGCTGAGCTGCTTAAACTTGGAAACGATGGAAATAACAGTATCTGTGTTGACGTAGCCCTCCTGTACAGACTAATGCAAATCAACATTAAAATCATCTAGAATTGATGGTCCTTGCAGGATCCTGAAGATAACTTGTGGGATACATTCAGAACACTTTGTGTTTCTTATCAAAAGGATCTAGTTTTCTTTAGTTATTAGAATGCACTCAGCTGCTGTAGTTTGATCAAAGGAGTTGATTTCTGAGGAGGGACCATTTTAAGATTCTCGGAGGAGAGCTGGTCCCATATGAGGCCCTTTTATATTAGTGATTGTACCATATCAGGACAATAGAGTTAAGAAAAACGCACACACCTCCCAATTGTGCAGAGGTTCTGCTTGTTGGAAAACTAAAGGAAGTATTTATTTGTAGCCTGAAACTTGTTTGGGGTACGAAAATGGCTTACTAAATGAATTTTACCAGATTTAAGGCAGGACTCTTTTAAAGACTCGTAGGTTTCTAACCTTTGGTTTGATCAGTTCATAGTGACTGCTAAATTAAAAATGCACAGATTTTGGATTGCATGATTGCTTCTGACTTCAGCTGCCATGATGTTTGCACAGAGACCTGCACAAGACTGATATGCTCTGTGAAGGATAGTTACCATATGCAAAGATCCACCTTACTTGTCTGAAACTGGCATTAGTGCTAGAGAAACCTGCTGTATTTATTAGGAAATGCCTTGGATTGCTTTAACCCGGTTTTATACCTGTAGTATTGAAGTAGGATGGCTGGAAAAACCTTTGCCTTTGGGGATGAAGCAGCAGATAAATTTTTAGTCATTAGGGTATAAAGTAGATTCATGGTCATCCACAGTAAACATCCTTTAATAACCTTCAGATCAACACTGGTTATGTTTTTCTGAGAAGACATGACTTCATATTCTCTTATTTGTATGTAAAAAGCTGCAGAACATAATATTTCATGAAACAGGGTTTCAACCTCAGTGACCCTTATCCATGTATGGCTAAGGCCAATACATCTCCATGCAAATCCAGACAGAACAGCGCACATTCAAGGGCTCAGAGATCAGAAGTGTTTTCCTCAGTCTAGACTCCGGTTCAACAGTGCTGTTACCTTGGCTAACATTTGCCTGAAGCATGTTTATAAAGTTACTGATAATGTAAGCTTTATGAGGGAAACAAAATCACATCAATCTGAAATAATGTGGAATTTGCTATTTGTATTTTTGTCTTTTAAGGCTTTGTTTTTATCAGGTTATAACACTACAACACATTTCCCTTCAACATTTTAGATGGCAGTAGTTTATCTCCAGAGAAACGTCCAGTTATTGGGATCTCATTATTTTCCCAAATTTTCTGTAGTTATTTACGGCTAGATTAACTATAACCTCCCTGTCATTTATGGTTTTAGCTTAGGGTTGCAAAAAAGCTAATTAGAGGAGCATTTCTTTTTCAGGGGAATTGTACCAGATAAATCTCACATTATGGGAAGAAAATCATTTCATGGCAGTAATGGGGGAAAAAATGTGTCCCTATGTCATAAAAAATTGCACTTTTGCTTTTGCAGCATAACCAAATACATTTAGGTACATCTTTGTATTTTTGTGTTGCATCTCTGCAGGGTGACTCAGATGTTTCTGTGTTTAAATCCTTTTTTTGCCCAGATGAGGGATGGGCTGAATGTAAGGTGAGACCACCGTGCTCGGAGAAGGATTACTTCCAGATTCACTCGGCTTGTGACAGCGAGGGAAAGGTCAGAGGTTTCAGATTTCACCTGCGCACTGACAGTACCTGGTTTTTTTTATGGCCTTTATCAGCCATGCACTCGGTCTGTTTTGGTTGAACCCTGTCGCTTGGTTACAGACGCAGGTGCTTTATCGTTGGGTGGAGCCAAAAATCTGCGTGGAGAATGTTAAGGGGGCCGTCAACCTGCCTGCGACCGGACAGAGAGAGCCCTGCCCCCCCTGCAACCCTGGCTACTACAACAGCAACGACTCCACCTGTCTGCCCTGCCCTCCTGGAACACACTCTGATGGCACCTATGGTAAGAAAAAATGGTAAAATACACCTGCCTCAGGTTGCTTAGCCAAGTTTTTTATTGCTGCTTCATGTTAGGACACTTTCGCACAATCATCTCTGCGTTTATTGTAAGTCTCTTTTGTGATGAGTGATTTCAATAGTTGCTGTTGCTGCAGGGCCAATCGCCAAACTTTGTAAGATATCCATTAGCTGCTTCATCAGAGTCTCAGTATGTTTCTGGTACTGACATAATGCTAAGTGTCACTGACTCTGTCCATTCATTGTTATAAATTGTTGACCCAGCTGGTTGATCCACCCATGAACAGAAAGTTCCTGTTCAAACACAACGTTGTAACCTGCAGGTTTTTATCCCTGTGTGTCTGAATTGATTTTTGGATGTTGTATTTGGGTTTGCACCAGCGTGTGTCGAGTGCCCCGCAGGTACTGAACCCGTGTTGGGCTACGAGTACAAATGGTGGAACGTGCTTCCACCCAACATGAAGACCTCTTGTTTCAACGTGGGGAACTCCAAATGTGACGACATGAACGGTGAGCACATTAACACCCATTCATACTTCAGTGAATTTTCATGTGACACAAAGTAGTTCCTAATAATGGGTGGATGGACAATGGACAAACTTTTTGTTAATACATCTCAAAAGTGCGTCATGCTTTTATTAGCAGTCACTTCAAAGAACATCCATTCATTGTGTTTCTAGCTGCAAGCATTTGCAGTGGTGCATCTACCAGCTTTTCACATCTATAATCTCACTTTTTTTTTTTTTACAATTCTTTTCGATATAGCTCAAGTTCAGACATTGAGTTCAGGGTCATAATTCCGCAAAAAGGTTCAAATCTTTCACTCACTTTATCAGGTTTTCTTTCAATATTGTCAATTTTCCATCAACTTTGACCAGCTTCTCTTTCCCTGCTGTAGGAAAGCTTCCCCAGAGCCAGACTCTGTTACTACAAAGTGTCACTGTGGGGAAGATTCTTTTATTCTGTTTATAAGAATTTTCCCCAACACTCAGCATTTGTCATTTACCTGCTTAGAGTACCATTATCTACAATATTTTCTGTTCAGCAAACCAAAACAGAAGTTTCTGGCTTTCTTTCAGTAGTTGCTTTCCTCTTAAATGGGTCATAGATTGCAAAACCGAGTTTACATCGTCATAGATGAATAATGATAGTTCAGTGGGTGAAATTGGCGTACAGAGTAGTTCAAACCCCATCGACACCTCAGTTCTCTGCAAATCTCACAATTCTAAACACCATAAAATGGGCGAACTAAGCACCGAATTGACGTCAATGCTGGGCAACTGACGGGCATTCCAACCGAGCCATCAGCTCCGGGGCTGATCCGAACCTGACCCGGTTACTGTATGATTACCCCGCCTGCCTTACCGGGCTGGACGGGGGAAGCACGGGGCCGCCATCGTCCAGGCTACTGTCACCGGGTCGGGTTTGGTCGCTCCATCCCCGGCTGGCTCCCTGCCCCCGTCCGCTGGGGTTCCCGGACCAGCCCCGGAGCTGACGGCTCGATTCTGCTGCACTGTAGTCGACCAAAATCCTGGACGATTTTTAAATTCCCCACTGACATTTTTTTAGGTATGAAAAGTAGGACATGTCTGGGAAAAAAAGGACGTCTGGTCACCCTACCATATCAACAATTTGATTTGATGTTTCAGTGAGTGAGTGCTTGTTGCTATGATGCGTCTTTGCTCAGCAGCTTTGCTCGTTGTAAACCAACCAATCAGCGTACAGCTCATCTAAATATTAATGAGCATAACATAAAAGGAAGAAAACCTGTTGTTTCATTCTAAGGCTTTTAACCAGGCTTGCATTAGGGATCATAGAACAGCAAATATACATTTTTCAGCAAAACCAATGTTACACATTTATTGTTATTCAGAGACCTTAAGGACCAGCACCAGATACCCTATAGAATCATTCTATGACCCATTTAACACTTTTCCAGTGTGCATGAAATATTTTTATCCTGACTTAAGATTCCCCCTCTTGAGCTACCCACAACACTCTACATTTTCCAGATTAGAAAGAATTAAAAGATAAAATATTCAAATTTGTCCTGTAAATAGGTAAAGAACAACCTGCTTACCTATTATGAATGAAATAGTAAAAATATATTTAACTCTTAACTAAATGTTATTAAAAGTTTAAATTGTTTTGGAGTAAAAAGCTATTTTAAGCTTTAGATTAAAGCATGTTTTGATATATATTGACTGAATCAATGATCAAAACTGTTTTGGCTGCTTTGTTGATGCGCTAGATTCAATAAAAGACTTACACTAAATGTGCATTTTTCATTTCATTAACTCAGCAATACACATTTGTTGTGTATGCTATATGATGTTTATATCCATTCCAATCTATTCAGTGTGATGGTGAATTCATGTCTGTTTCTCCTCAGGATGGGAGGTGGCTGGAGACCACATTCGGAGTGGGGCAGGGAGTTCAGATAATGATTACCTCATCCTTACCCTGCATGTCCCTGGATTTAAGTAAGATTGTTTTCCTGTATAACTATGGGCTCATTCCTATTAGTTTTTTCATTCCGGAAGCAACTCCTATTATATTTATTATATTTTATCATTACTTATATATATATTTTTTTTTTTTATTTTAGAACTGTAAATTTACAGTCATTTTTACTTTATTTACATTTTACTTTATTTTTCAAGGCTGCATTTTTAAAAGACGAAATTGTCCAGTGAGCCGTTTCCAAACGACATATCTTTTTGTTTTACACTTGTGTTAACAAAATGACAAATAAAATCTGTCTAAAGTCTAAACTCTGGTATGGAGGACCAGCTCTACCATATTTGAAAATAAATACAGAAATAAATAAATGCTCAGAATATAAATAAGCATACAATTATTGCCTCCAAAAATGCAATAAATAAATGTAGGTAGAAATTAAACTATACATAAATATATCTATTTTAATTAGCTTCTTTATTTTTTTGCCTTTGTAATAATTACCTTATTTATTTATTGTTCGTCATAACCTTCAACAAATGAATAGGGTAAAAAAAAATACAAAGGAAGAATAAAACAGACAGAAATATTATAACATGCACATAAATAAATACTTTAAAAAATAAGTAATTAATAAATAAAGTTGAAGATTATAATGGACAATAAATAAATAACATTTATGTCTCACTCTAACTACTTTTATATTTTTGTTGTATTTTTGGGGGCAATTAATTGTATGCTTATTTATTGAGCATTTATTTATTTATGCATTTATTTTCAAACATGGTAGAGCTGGTCCTCCATACTCTGGTGCTTGATGAGAGTCATAACAGGCTGCTTGTCCATCTATTCTTACCAAAACAAATTACCTACAGAATACACAAAACTGTAGAAGACAACCAGCCCTAAACTGTTCACATATGGAAGCGTTTTAATTCCAGGTCTGAACAGGACCTTAAAATGTTTAGACATTGGACAGAAAATAAAAGCTAATGAAGAAGATTTTGTGAAAATCTACTTGAAACCACAAAAAAGGAGCGTTGGTATAAATAAAAAAAGAAAATGAAAGACTTCTACTTTCCTGTAGAAATGTAACAAGCTATGTGGCAATTTAACATCAGTGTTTGGAGATTCTGAACATCCTAGATCTATGGTTTCAGGGTACCCGCATCGCTCGCTGGGATGACCGGTGGAGAGTTTGGCAGGATCACCTTTGTGTTTGAGACCATCTGCTCTGCTGACTGTGAGCTCTACTTCATGATGGTGTGTGTCTCAGCACGTATTGGATTGGAGTGGAAGTAAAGATAGTACTAGTTACTAGTAAGTAAATGCTTTCTCTGTCTTCTCTTGTGGCGCCCCCTGCAGGATGTAAACAGGAAGAGCACCACAGTGGTGGAGTCCTGGGAGGGCAGTAAGGGGAAGCAGGCGTTCTCACACAGCATGACCAGAAACGCCTCTGTTACGTTTACTTGGGCTTTTCAGAGGACGAGCCACGCTCTGGATGTGGGTAAAACCTGCGCAAACCAGCAAGAAAACCATCTCAACATCCTGCATTGCTTGTTTAAAACCAGCAGATTACATGTGTAGGTTCGCCGTTACATCAGCGACACAGTGAAGATCTACTCCATCAGTGTGACCAACGTCCTGGAAGGGGTTGCGTCGGCGTGCCGAGCCTGTGCTCTCATTCCGCAGAACTCCCAGCAGGCCGGCTCCTCCTGCGTTCCCTGCCCCGCGGGCTTCTTCATCGATCGGGACACTAACCGATGCCAGGAGTGTCCACCAAACACCCACCTAGCTGGGCGGCACACCTACGGCCGGGATGCTTGCATTGCCTGTGGACCTGGAAGTATCAGCAACAAGGTGCAGAGATCGTCTACTCCCCGTCTGGAATGTCAATCTGAGACTATTTATAGGTTCATGTTTTCTGCAATGATGCCACCAAAAGAGAAACAATCCTATAAAGCCCAGTTTGTTTTATAATTTAGGCTTCCATCATAAATTTTCATATACTTTTTAAAATAAAAGCTTGACTTATTTTACAGGTGGAAGTAAATGTCTGTAAACAGGAATTTATATGACCTTTTAAATCATATATTCATTAGTAAATACAAGAAAACAGTTTTTCAAACACTTGTTCTCTTATCTAAAATCCATCAGTCCTCTTTTTGCTTTCTGGTCTTTGTTGACAATCACACCAGCAAGTCTTCAGAATGCTAATGGAGCTAAATGTTTAATTAAAACAGCAGCGTGCTGGCCTTTCAGAATAAGGCTTATACATATTCCCCCCCCAAATAATAAACATACAAACCTTTTATCATTCAGATGATTGTACAAGTGGATCTAAATTATTTCTGGGGTTAAATTAAATGGAATTCTTAAATAAAAACTTGGGTATGCTTTTCAAAATAAAAGCTTGCTCTTATTTAAGACTTTCCAAAAGTTGTTTCCCACTTATTTTTGGACTTCCCAAAATGGATGTAAGTTTGTTGCAAATGAGAAACTTTCTTATGCTGAACAGACCTTACTAAGAGGCAAATGCTTAAGAAGAATTGATGCAACTATTGTTGTTGTTGTGTTGTTTCTTTCAGGAGCATTCCCGCTGCTTCAGCGACTGCTCATTCATTCACACAGAGAACAACAGAACACTGACCTTTGACCTCAGCCCTATGAGTGACGCGGCTTCGTTGATATTGGGGCCAAGTTTTACCTCCAAAGGCACAAAGTATCTTCACCTGTTCAACATCAGCCTCTGTGGCCACAAGGTAACTCCCTAAATCATTGAGCACTTACTGTAGAAACATGTTTAAACATTACATAATTTTAGTTTTGCTTGTAGCATTAAAGCTTTAGCCAAAACCGCATCATTAATCAATTAAGCAGCGGTGGAAAGAAGATGGATAACGACTACTGTCATTAATGGAAGCTTGTGTGAAGTGCTGGTGCTCATATTCTGAGCTCCTTTCTATCCTAAATTTGTTCTTTTCGTCATTGCCAAACAATTATTTTCTTCATTTAATTGAATTTACTTGTCCAGGTTCAACTTTGCAAAGCTCATTCTTTTAGCACTTTCAAACTCTAATAGCATCTAATTACATCTAATAGTATTATTTTATTTTTATTATTTCTTCATAAAATAAATATGTGTTAAGATAATAATACTTTATGTAAGACTTTTAAATCTATTTCCTACTTATTTTTTAACTGAGTTTTTATTGATTATTTTTGCAGGACTTATTTTTTTTATGTCCTACTCTTTTTTTATCACTTTGTTTGTTTTTTGAGATTTTCCTTTTGTTTAACGCTTTCTTTCAACCTCATTACAAAAATGTCCTAAACTAAACTCAGAAAGGACATTTCTTTTGTGAAAAAAAGGGGCAACGAGGGCAGAAGATCTATGAATCATTTCAATCTGAAAAACTCACACAAAGAGAAAAGACAATTTAGAAATGTATTGATACAATTACTTTGTCTTTGGCGCTCAGACCTTGGCAGGTAACATAGCGCTGAATTTTGATAGATATGCATGAATCGTAAAGAACATAGCTGTTTCCCCCTGGGCCTGAAACTATTGGTGGAGTGGAGATAGATGAAGTTTGGTGGGTTAAAATGGGGTCATCTGGATGAAGTCACACAACACAACCACCGCCTGCGCACAGGAGCAGACGAGTTGCGGATCGGAGGCCTTTTAGGATTAATTTTGGATACCAATTGGTTTTTGTGGAGGTGTGGTTCAAAGCTGCTTGGCTGTGTCGTAGGAGTATGAAGGCGAGTAATCAGCTTTTTCAATGGAGCATCCTCCTACGCTCCATATTTAATTAAAGAAAACTTGGAAGGTAGAATAAGTTACAGAATTTGAGGTTGAGGGGAAGAAAAAGAGAAATTTAAAATACAAAAAACATCTGGATTTTAAATGCAGTTTAAAAACCTACAAGTGGCCAAACCCACAATTTTGATAAATTATGTTTGATTTAAAGTTAGAAATAATAAATTTGATCCTTCTAGTCTATATAAAATAAAACCTTGTAGACTAGTAGCACTTTATGTCAGCGTTTGCTGTTGTTAAAGTGTTTTATGAATAAACTTGTTGAAAATGATGATAAAGGTGATGGAGAACTTGCCTATAAAAACTAAAAAATAATATTCCTTTGACTTCCCTCTCCTTCTAAGGGAAGAAGAGCTGCCGTCTGCACCGATAACGTCACAGATGTGTCCAGCAAAGATGAGAAGAGTGATTTGTCTCAGTTCTTCAACACGGTGGACAGCTTCCTCTGCCAGTCAACCATCATCCCTGGAGATGGGCGGGGCTTCAGGCTGCCCATTTCCTCGCAGTCCATTAGTCTGGCTGACACCTTCATAGGTATAAACTTTCAATCTGCATGTGCGCTATGTTGGGCATTCTGCTGGTAAAAACTGATGACTCTGTTCAGGAGCAACAGTGGACACTGTTCTCGACGGAATAAACGCTGAGCCGGATCTGTTCCCGGAGAATCCAAACGACATTCCAGACATCAACTTCTTCTACAGGTGGAGAAAGACAGAGGAAGGAGACTATGATCTAGTGTGGTTGGTTTTAGATATGAATGAGTTTTAATCTTTCCTTCAGGTCAATGCAGGCCACGGCCTCATGTGATCAGGGTCGAAGTTCTGTCATCACGGTTCGCTGCAATCCAGAAAAGTCTGAGCGAGGACAACTCTCCGTGCCCAGGTACATCTGCCATGGTCCCCTCAGAGGCTTTGAGGCCCAGCTTTTATTAAGATATCTTTAGATTTAAAAAAGAGAAAATAAAAAAGTTTGGAAAATATATGTATTTCTAGAATTTATTACCATCGTGGTTCATCCATCCAAGCTTCCTGTAGAAATATCTACCGTATATTTTAAAATAATCCAAGGCAGAATCTGTTTATACTTTGTAAAAAGGACTGAACCCTTTAGATTGAACAAATAAAACTTTTATTTTGGAAATACTGACATCCTGATTTTTAGTGTGGAGAATTATGTTAATAGTTTTCTTTGATTCAAAGCTTTGATATATGGAGTCTGTGCCATAATAAAAGCAATTACTTCACATAAATAAAGACAGAGATCAGAATAATTTTAGTTTTACGATACTTGATATTTTCACCTCAAAAACTTGGAGCCCAAAGGTTTTACACAATGTTTTACTTTTGACCCTTATTCTGCATTTTCTCCTGACTTGTGTTTGTGCAGCTCCTGTTCTGCAGGAACATGTGATGGATGCACCTTTCACTTCCTGTGGGAGAGCTCCAGCGCCTGTCCACTCTGCACTGAGGCCGACTACCATCTCATACAGGGAGCCTGCAAAGGAGGAGTCCAGGTAACACGGAGACAAACATCTTCCCTTTACTTTCTTCTTGTAGATTGATATCTGCCACCTACGATCTTGAAACTATTTTGTTTTAGGAAACTCTGTATATGTGGAACGAACCAAAACTGTGCACCAAAGGAGTGGCACTGCCTTCTCGGAGCTCCACCCCCTGCGAGGTCATCGCTCTGTGGCTGAAGGTCGGGCTTGGTGTTGGGGCCTTTGTCGCTGTGCTGCTTGTGTCCCTCACCTTCTATTTCTGGAAGAAAAACAAGAGGTGAGATACACCTGCGCACAGCAAGGTGCTCATTAAGGTCTGACTGTAAGGCTGATTAAAATGGGAACGTGTCACCATTGATGACAGGGTGGCGACCGGCTGGAGCCGAGTCATATTACTATTTTACCTGACATCTTAGTGACATCAGAATGAAACAATTGACACATTTCATAAAAGCTGAAAAGGATTTCTTTGTCACCAGGTTGGAATACAAATACTCTCGCCTGGTGATGTCTGCGAACAAGGAGGGTGAGCTGCCAGCTGCAGACAGCTGTGGCTTGGCTGAAGGAGAGGAGTTTGAGGATGATGTGGTCTACACCAAGAAACCCACCCTGTTGGGGAAACTCAGAGCCATCGCCAACAAGGTGTGTGGAAATGTTTTATGTGTGAAAATTTAAACCTGTTGGTAGCTTTGTTTGATCGATCTAATTAGATTTGTTTTTTTCAGCAGGAGCAGGGTGAGAGCAGCGAGTCGGTGCAGCTGAACTCTTCTCAGGCAGATCGATGGGTCCTGGGATAAACCGATTATGTGTTTCTTAATGGCCGTTGATACAGTCACTGTCCAGAGTCATGTGTGTCTTTTTCTAAAGTGGGGGATAAGCTGCAGACCTTTAATGGAGGGCAGTCTGGACAATTATTTCAGTCCTAAATCGTGATATTTCCTCACAGTTTTACTCCGTGGATGCGAAACTGAACCAAACCGATATGTCCTTTTAATGTTTTTTGTATGTTTTGTATTTTATTTGTTACTTTCTGTTCAGGGTCTTGTATTTATATTATTCTAAACAAACTTTATTAAAGTCCTGTTTGACTTTATAAAAAGGTCTCTAAGATTAATGTCTAACAACATTTCAAGTTCGGCAGGCCGGTGAATGGAGGTGAGCTTTGTACAAAAACAACTTCTAAAGCTAACATGCGAATATATTTCACTTTTAATCATGGTTGTCCAAAGTGTGGCATGGGGATCATGTGGGGCTATTAGGATGATTTTGTGAGGTCCTTCACCAAATTTCAACAGAGGCATAAATATGGTTGCCAGTTCAGGCAGTTGAAGCAGAAACTGCTTTAAAAGCAGAAGTAGGCTAACAATACTCTATTGCTCATGTTGTTGGTAGAGAAAGCTAAGAAATATAAAGCTGATTCATTCTAGTTTTGTTCAAAATTAAAATTTTTAACAGGATAATATAGATTGAACTGGACAGAGGGCCTGCATAAGAAGCTGAATAATTGCAAACAACATTAAGACTAAAAGAGAAAACACATTACATTTAAATTTAAGACCTAATAAAGGGGAAATGGATACGTCACATTAAAAGATGAAGATGATACAAGACAGTTTTGAGAAAGGAGTAGACACAGTATAGATATTTGTGTTGAAATGTAGGGTAAAAGTCAAAAGTAAATAGTGTTAACAGGGTTTATATTTTCCAAAAATGAGCTCAAAGATATATTTATTGAATGCTCTCCTATTGTTGAAAAAAAAAAAAGAGTACCACAGTACATTGATATTTATAGTTACAGACAGATGCCTGCCTTTAGTGCGTTATTTATAAACGGCTCAAAAACATTAATGGTTAAAAAAATTATAAATAACAGCCAATACCGATGCCAACAGCAATATCTCATGCATCCCTAGTATGAATTCCATCCATCCAACCATGCAGGCTTTCCTTTCAGCTGCATCAGTGATTATCCTCCTTCACAAGCAGCAAAATTAAATTTAGAAATTTGTCCCATATGTTGTTGAGAGCCAAAGTCTATATTTTGAACCTTATATTTCAAAAATAATTTATACACTAATTTGTATTATTTGTGCTTTAATTCTTGCTGGTTTCTTATACCTTAATTTTAAGTCTGTGTCCTGTGAGTCTGGGGGCCGGATCTATCAAAGGTTTGCGTGTATAAAAACGTGAGCTATTTCACTGCGCACGCTAAAAAATGTACAAACTGATCTATCAACATCGTGCTAAAAGGATTTGGTCTTTAAAACGTGCTAAATAGCGCCTCTTATCCATTTAGTACTTTTTCTGCAATGAATATGCAATATGGGGCGTTTACACGCAAAAGTGCGTCTTGTGGGAGGAGAACATGTAAATATATTAATTTAGCACTCGCAAAGTGATTTATTAAACCTGAAAGCAATTTTGCTAACGGTATCTGACTCTATATTTAACACGTTTCAAAAGAAGGTGCAAATGGTCTGTATGCGTAATTGCGCACACATGGCAGCGGTTATTGTCGCAAGAAGGAGACATCGAAATGAAGCAAGGAGACGCAGAGAACGCATTTTTTCACTCCGTGTGAATATTTTTGCAATGAAGGAGGAAATGATCATCAAAACATTTCGTTAATCCAGCATTGCCATTTTGGAGCTGTTTGGGGAACTCCGAATGAATTTGGAGCCAGCCACAAGGAGGACCCACGCAATACCAGATATCACAAAACTCCTTGCAACGTTGCACTTTTTTGCATCTGGGTCATTCCAGCGTACGGTTGCAGCGAGAGCTGGGATCTCCCAATCTCGTTTTTCAGAAGTGCTGTCCGACGGGGTCGGGGTTCTCCCCCTTGCGCCTGTGGAGCAACATGCCAATGCTGCGGGGATGCATACGCGCAGTAATTTTTTTACTGAAGTGAAGTAGAAATTCAGCCACATAACACCTTAGGGAATTAAGGTTGCCAAAGTATATACAGGTGCTGGTCATAAAATTAGAATATCATGAAAAAGTAGATTGATTTCAGTAATTCCATTTAAAAAGTGAAACTTGTATATTATATTCATACATTACATACAAACTCATATATTTCAGATGTTTATTTTGTTTAATTTTGATGATTACAAATGACAACAAATGAAAATCTCAAATTCATCATATCAGAAAATTAGAATATTACTGAAGACCAATAAAAACAAAGGATTTATAGAAATGTTGGCCAACTGAAAAGTATGAACATGAATATGAGCATGTACAGCACTCAGTATTTAGTTGGGCCTCCTTTGGCCTGTATTACTGCAGCAATGCGGCGTGGCATGGAGTCGATCAGTCTGTGGCACTGCTCAGGTGTTATGATAGCCCAGGTTGCTCTAATAGTGGCTTTTAGCTCTTCTGAATTGTTGGGTCTGGTGTATTGCATCTTCTTCTTCACAATACCCCATAGATTTTCTATGGGGTTAAGGTCAGGAGAGTTTGCTGGCCAATTAAGAACAGGGATACCATGGTCCTTCAACCAGGTACTGGTAGCTTTGGCACTGTGTGCAGGTGCCAAGTCCTGTTGGAAAATGAAATCTGCATCTCCAAAAAGTTGGTCAGCTGCAGGAAGCATGAAGTGCTCTAAAACTTCCTGGTATGTGGCTGCGTTGACCCTGGACCTCAGAAAACACAATGGACCAACACCAGCAGATGACATGGCACCCCAAACCATCACTGACTGTGGAAACTTTACACTGGACTTCAAGCAACGTGGATGAAGTGCCTCTCTTCTTTTCCTCCAGACTCTGGGACCTTGATTTCCAAAGGAAATGCAAAATTTACTTTCATCAGAGAACATGACTTTGGACCACTCACCAGCAGTCCAGTCCTGTTTCTCTTTAGCCCAGGCAAGACGCTTCTGACGCTGTCTGTGGTTCAAGAGTGGCTTGACACAAGGAATGCGACAGCAGAAACCCATGTCTTTCATACGTCTGTGTGTGGTGGTTCTTGAAGCACTCACTCCAGCTGCAGTCCACTCTTTGTGAATCTCCCCCACATTTTTGAATGGGTTTTGTTTCACAATCCTCTCCAGGGTGCGGTTATCTCTCTTGCTTGTACACTTTTTTCGACCACATCTTTTCCTTCCCTTCGCCTCTCTATTAATGTGCTTGGACACTGAGCTCTGTGAACAGCCAACCTCTTTAGCGATGACCTTTTGTGTCTTGCCCTCCTTGTGCAAGGTGTCGATGGTCGTCTTTTGGACAACTGTCAAGTCAGCAGTCTTCCCCATGATTGTGTAGCCTATAGAACTAGACTGAAAGACCATTTAAAGGCTTTTGCAGGTGGTTTGAGTTAATTAGCTGATTAGAGTGTGGCACCAGGGGCCATCAATTTTGAACCTTTTCACAATATTCTAATTTTCTGATATGATGAATTTGAGATTTTCATTTGTTGTCATTTGTAATCATCAAAATTAAACAAAATAAACATCTGAAATATATGAGTTTGTATGTAATGTATGAATATAATATACAAGTTTCACTTTTTAAATGGAATTACTGAAATCAATCTACTTTTTCATGATATTCTAATTTTATGACCAGCACCTGTATATATATATATATATATATTGCGTAACTGGTGGCACCTGCCACCAGTTACGCAATCACTCTTGTTAAATCACCCGCAAACCATGGTTCAGCCCCTCGCGCAAAATTCCAGTTTGCGAGCGCAAATTACTGCACGCAAAATTGGATCTTGATAAATCCGGCCCTGGCTGTCTCTGGGCTGGGTGGCACAGCTATTTCTGAGTCTTGTTGAACTACAATAGACAAAAAGATATGTTGAATTTTATTATAGCATAGCGTATTTTTTCCTGTAAACTTGGGGATATATTTTATTGCATGTTGCATATCCCAGTAAATCTCTTTCACCTTTAAATCAGCAGCCTTCCCTAATTGTGTCTCTGTTCTGCTTAAAAACAGATTTATGAACCTGTCTACCAATATAATGATGCTGGTTGTTGTTAGGTTTAAACACCAAACATCCTATTCAGCAACCTGCACAAAGAATGACACAGAGAATTTAGTATATTTTACTTGCAAGGAGAGGGGATCAGAAACTGCATTCAGTTACAACTTCAAACCACTC